>NC_085998.1:10646895-10821895 GCF_030014385.1 Trichomycterus rosablanca | reverse complement strand
GCTCATTTTGAAGGGCGTCTAGGAAATCATGAAACAAGGACGAAGGCAAAGTGGAAACTGTCTGTCTGGTTCGGTCATTAGACATTTCTTTCCCCCATATCTGTGGAATTTTCTTCAAGTCCCCCAGGCTCGGCTAGAAGAAGGTGTAATTAACCTATCCGGGGGTAAGGCATTGTAGATCAATCACACAGATAGATGTTTAATTGTTTCTTTGCATGAGCAAGTCCATACGAGGACGTCTACGCTCTTATTAATGAACTCTGACTCGAACACATATGGACAGAATACCTTGAAACGAGAGAATGGTTTTTATTTGAGCTAATTGGACTTTTCAGGTAACGAGGCATAATTTTAGAGCCCTTTTCTGCTTCTATTGTGGAAAATTAATAGCAATGACGTGGTTCTTTTCATGTACTTAAAAATTAATAACACAATGAGCTGATAAACAAAGAAATTAATGAGCATTTTTAACATTTTATTTAGAATTTTTTCTATTTTTCCCACTTTTTCCCCCCAATTTTCTCCCCTTATCGTGTCCAATTAATGATTGCGTCCTCTATACTGATTCGACCCTTCACCGCTGACTGAGGACGCCTCTCAACTGACATACCCCCCGGCACGTACAGTCAGTACAGACTGCATTTTTCACCTGCACGAGTCGAGTTCATACATCGATGGGCACTGTGTATGGAGGGCCACACCCCCATCAGCATTATTCCTCAGCCCTGTGCAGGTGCCATTGGTCATCCGGGCATCTACACAGACATATGTCTGTGTGGGTTCTGTGATGGATCGACACCCTGGTGAAACAGGATCCGCTGAGTTCCTGACCAGGATAAAGGGGTTTATAAGAATGAAGTGAAGCCGCTCAGGTGGCGCAGCGGTAAAATACCCTAGCACACCAGAGCTGGGATTTTGAATACATCGTATCAAATCTCAGCTCTGCCATCTGCCATTTGACTGTTGTTCTTCCAGGTAGGGAGCTGGATAGGGACCCCTCGTAACTTATGCAATTACGACCTCTGCTGGCTGGTTGATGGCATCTGCATAGAGTAGAGAAACAATGCGATCAGGGTGTGGCTCTCTTGTGCACAAGGCTGGTCTGCATATGAACTCGCTTCGTGCAGGTGAAAAGATGCAGTCAGCTGCTGCACACGTGTTGGAGGGTGCGTGTGTCAGTTTGCTTTCCACAATCGGGGCGGAGGTCAGCACTAGTAGAGAGGAAGCATAACGCAATTGGGTGAAAATTGGACGTGCTAAAGAAAAGGAAGAAAATGCATTAAAAAAAATGAAATGAAAGAACCTAAGCACATAAACATTCGATACATCTCTGGATTGTAGATGCGAACACAGTTTTTATGCTGTTGAATATTACCTGCCACCACAATCTGATTTTTTTCCGGGTCTTGGATAGAGATATTCTGTGTCCTTGAATTTTTTTGTATTTATTACTATGTTCGGAGATGAAGAAAGTAAACAGGCTCAGTCTTTTCTAATCATTTTCGTATGATCATGTGTTTTTTTAGCCTCCCACACTGGAGACAGATTCTCTAAACCTGACATTAAGAGCAAGTGAATCACACCGCTCTGAAATTTAGAATATTTTAAATTCAGCCTTTGGTACAATAAGCTTTGATTAGTACATCCCACTGGTCGCCGTTTGTGAGAGCTTTGTAACGGCTGCATAAACATCTGGTGCATCTTAGACAAAAGCACCTATGGGAATTCCGATTAAGCGATTAGGAAAAACACATCATCTGCCAAAATTACAATAAAATGAAGAAATAAATAAATAAGGGCAAGCCGTAGCCTAGTGGTTAAGGTACTGGACTAGTAATCAGACGGTCACTGGTTCAAGCCCCACCAGTGCCAGGTTGCTGCTGTTGGGTCCTTGAGCAAGGCCCTTAACCCTCAATTGCTCAGACTGTATACTGTAACTGTAATGTAAGTCGCTTTGGATAAAGGCATCTGCCAAATGCCATAAATGTCAAAAAAAAAAAAAAAAGAAAAGTGGGGGTTGGGGGTGCTAATGTTGGGCAGTGGAATTGGAGTGATTAATTATATATCAGCCAATCAAATTGAACGATGATGGGTGGGAATTACAGGTCTTCAAATCTCAGAAACAATAAAATTGAGTAAAATGTCAACCATATCAAAGTAGGTGTTTTTAGCCTAGCCTGACTGTTAAGGGTCTCCCCCTAAATGTACCTTAAGTTAAAGTTAAAAATAATTACAGTGTTATAATAATTACATGTTTTTGTATAGTGTTTCTCGCACTATGCTCATCACAGTGAACAGTTCAAAATATTGTGTTTGACTGAAAAAACACAGTTGCGGTCAGGGTCAGGCAGAGATGTTCACAAGTCACAAAAGTCCGAGTCAAGTCACGAGTCTTTAGGCTAGAGTCCGAGTCAAGTCACGAGTCAATGTAATATACACAAAACATATATTGGAAATGTAGCGTAGAAATAAACAAATAATATGTAAGTTCAGATAAAAAACAACAACAGATTAGCGACTGTATTTTGCTGTTTTACTTAGTGCCTTTACTTTCCTTGTGCAAATGAATGTAATTTCCATAACAAGAAGGTACCAGTTAAAAACTTAAACTGATACGTTTTGTTTTTATTGCAAAACAAAAGTGCACAATAAATCATGGCACAGCGGCCAAAATCCAAAACACAGCAAAAAAAATCATAACCACTGCTTACCTTAGCTTATGTTCTTCCAGATGCTATTAAATTTATAACCGTGTGTCCCATTAGGAATATAATCCGTTATTTTGTAAATGTGCTTATAATTAAAAACCTCCAAACTTTTCCCGGTTGTGAAGTAAAACACGAACTCATTAGAAAGCCAATCAAGCATTCATTGACACATCATCTGTGTGACGCAAACTGAATAAATGCAAATAACAACATTTCTTACTAAAAATTAAAATCAGAAGGTCTGAGTGGTGCAGAAAGCGGTTCTTTCATCCTTTAGTGCCAATTCTGTAGGAGTGTTCCATTCACCCCAGTTGTTCCTGTGAAGTGCACTACGTAGGGTATTCCACCATTTTAAGTGAGATTCCAATCCAAAGGTAATGAAAATGTTCAAATGAAGTGAACTTCAAACTGTGTAGGGAGTAGGGAGTGATGCTTCATCAGTATGCCGGAAGCTGGCTGTAACATTTATCCATTGCGTGTGTTGCGGGTTAAGACGGCCGGAGCGTTATTATAGCCGAATATTTATAATAATATTAATTAGATATATATAAATAATTGCCACGTAACTAATGTTAACACATGCTGACGCTAGGGACTCTGTCGTGAACGAGTTATTTTTTTGCGTGTCATGAGTCGAGTCCTAGTCGAGTTAGAAGTCGCTGTGTGTGCGACTTACATTCGACTCCCCATCTCTGGGGTCAGGTGCTGACACAAGTACTGGAGGGATGCATAGGGCATTGCTTGACTCTTTATATCCATTAGAGCACTTTGTGAGAATCCACTGCTGGTTGGTGTAAAGAAGCAGCCGGCAACTGCACGAAAGAGGCAGGTACCAGTATGTGACTTCTGTAAAAAAAAAAAAATAATGTTTTATATATATATAAGAGAAGTAAATAATAATAAGTAAATAAAAAATAAATAAAAAATAATTTAAACAAGTTTGACTGAGTTTAACAAGTATTACTGACATCATTTATTTATTAATTTATTATGCGCATAAAGTAAGAGCATTTACTTTAGTCTAATCTAGACCCCAGTATCTATCCAATACAGTGCATGCACCAAGAAATTAATTAAAACCCCAGTCGAACTATATGTGTATATACAAGTTGATTGATGACATTATTTTGTACCGCATAGTGTTTGCCTGGAGCACTTTATTTTTAATTATTTATTTATTTATTTTATAATAATCAATTATTCCCTTCAGCAGACGTGGACATTAATTAACACTGTGTGCACTGTGAGAGCTGAAATAGACAGGGAATGTGAAATAAATAAATAAATAAAAGAAAAAGTAAAAGCATAAAAAGAAGTTCATCAAATTATTGAGCACCATTAATGGATAAAAGAGATCAAACAAGATTTAAACATTGTCTATGGTCTATTCTTAAAGAATCAACACAATGCCCTGGTCCCTACACAGAACACAGCGTTTGTAGTGTGGACTCAATGTGAATTAAAAAAGGCGAATAAAAAATCAGCAAATTTATGCAGCAAAACCCTGATGACCCAAAGCACAAGAGCTAGTACATCTCTAAAAAGCTCAAGGAAACACAATTAAGTTCTAGATTGAACCCCATTAGCATGCTGTGACAGGACCTTAATTGGACAGTTCATGCTTGAAAGGCTCACAATGTGGCTAAATTAAAGCAATTTTGCTAAGAAGCATGGGTCACTTTCATGTAAAAGACTGATCTCCAGTTATCAGGAGTGTCTGCATTTAACTGTTGCTGCTAAAAGTGTTCCAACCAGTTACTAAGTTCATATCACATAAGACATGGGTGTAACCTCTTATAGGGGATGGGTGTAACAATGGGTGTACAATGGATGGGTATGCGAGTAATAATAATAATTAAGAAATAATAAAATAATAATGAAAAAGAGCCAATCAGAAGGACGTATTCTCTCTGAAGGCTCTTTATATAAAATAGCACATGCACAGTTAGGAACAGATTTACAGTCCAGAGTACATGAACCCTTTCAGTTATTCACTGCAAGGCTGAGAATGATCCACCACCTAAATAATACCTGCTCTGTAGTGGTCCTAACATGAAAGGGGGCTAACGAAACATGCAGAGAAACAGATGGACTACAGTCAGTAATTGTAGAAAAACATTATATATATTATATATAGAATGTATACTGTATATACATTAGGCCAAACATTAGGACCATCTACAGTGGGGTCAAAAAGTATTTAGTCAGCCACTGATTGTGCAGGTACTCCTACTTAGAAAGATGAGAGAGGTCTGTAATTTTCATCATGGGTACACTTCAACTATGAGAGACAAAATGAGAAAAAAAATCCAGGAAATCACATTGTAGGATTTTTAAAGAATTTATTTGTAAATTATGGTGGAAAATAAGTATTTGGTCAATAACAAACAAGCAAGATTTCTGGCTCTCACAGACCTGTAACTTATTCTTTAAGAAGCTCTTCTGTCCTCCACTCGTTACCTGTATTAATGGCACCTGTTTGACCTCGTTATCTGTATAAAAGACACCGGTCCACAGCCTCAAACAGTCAGACTTCAAACTCAACCATGGCCAAGACCAAAGAGCTGCCGAAGGACACCAGGAAGAAAATTGTAGACCTGCACCAGGCTGGGAAGAGTGAATCTACAATAGGCAAGCAGGTTGGTGTGAATAAATCAACTGTGGGAGCAATTGTAAGAAAATGGAAGACATACAAGACCATTAATAATCTCCCTTGGGGTCAAGATCTCATCCCGTGGGGTCAAAATGATCATGAGAACGGTGAGCAAAAATCCCAGAACTACACGGAGGGACCTGATGAATGACCTGCAGAGAGCTGGGACCAAAGTAACAAAGGCTACCATCAGTAACACACTACGCCAAGAGGGACTCAAATCATGCAGTGCCAGGCGTGTCCCCCTGCTTAAGCCAGTACATGTCCAGGCCCGTCTGAAGTTTGCCAGAGAGCATATGGATGATCCAGAAGGGGATTGGGAGAATATCATGTGGTCAGATGAAACCAAAATGGAACTTTTTGGTAAAAAAAAATCAACTTGTCGTGTTTGGAAGAAGAAGAAGAACCCAAGAACACCATACCTACTGTGAAGCATGGGGGCTGTTTTTCTGCAAAGGGGACAGGACAACTGATCCGTGTTAAGGGAAGAATGAACGGGGCCATGTATCGTGAGATTTTAAGCCAAAACCTCCTTCCATCTTCCAGCATGACAATGATCCCAAACACACCGCTCGGGCAACGAAGGAGTGGCTCCGTAAAAAGCATTTCAAGGTCCTGGAGTGGCCTAGCCAGTCTCCAGACCTCAACCCCATAGAAAATTTGTGGAGTCCGTGTTGCCCAGCGACAGCCCCAAAACATCACTGCTCTAGAGGAGATCTGCATGGAGGAATGGGCCAAAATACCAGCTACAGTGTGTGCAAACCTGGTGAAGACTTACAGGAAACGTTTGACCTCTGTCATTGCCACAAAGGTTATGTTACAAAGTATTGAGTTGAACTTTTGTTATTGACCAAATACTTATTTTCCACCATAATTTACAAATAAATTCTTAAAAAATCCTACAATGTGATTTTTTTTCTCATTTTGTCTCTCATAGTTGAAGTGTACCTATGATGAAAATTACAGACCTCTCTCATCTTTCTAAGTAGGAGAACTTGCACAATCAGTGGCTGACTAAATACTTTTTGGCCCCACTGTATCTAATATTTGGTCAAAACCAACCAACTGACCCACCAACACATGGACTCCACAAGGCATCTGAAGAAGTCAGTGGTATCACACAATAGTGTCCAGCCATGATCCTGGAGAAAACAAAAAAGATTTCTCTGAGCAGTTGACTTCCCTCTATAGCTCTGATGTCCACTTTTAAAACCTGCATGCTTACTGCAAATGCTTTTGACGCAGTACAGGAATTAGCATGGCACTTTGGCTGGTCTGTGACTATGCAGTCTCATTTACAGAAGGGTTTAATGAACTGTGTGTTGTGATACAAGTGTTGTGAGAAGTTTTAAATTATTTGCAATCTGAGTCACAGAGACATTATCTCTTCTAATGGTCCGGATCAGACACCATAGCCTTCTTGACCTCTGGTCTGTATGCTGATCAAATCTGCTGCAGTTAACATGTGTACTGTGACTACTACCAGCCCAACACTGAATATATTCCTAAATGTCACATGCATTAAATAGGCATTACCATGCACATTTTTAAGGTTGGTTCTAATTTTTCGAACTTCTAAAATGATTCAAATGAAAAGTTGATTAGTATGTAAAGGCGGCAGAGTGACACAGTATACTCTGCCATAAAATTAAAACCACCTCCTTGTTTCTACACTCACTGTCCATTTTATCAGCTCCACTTACCATATAGAAGCACTTTGTAGTTCTACAATTACTGACTGTAGTCCATCTGTTTCTCTGCATGACTTGTCAGCCCCCTTTCATGCTGTTCTTCAGAGTAGGTATTATTTGGGTGGTGGATCATTCTCAGCACTGCAGTGACACTGACATGGTGGTGGTGTGTTAGTGTGTGTTGTGCTGGTATGAGTGGATCAGACACAGCAGCACTGATGGAGTTTTTAAACACCTCACTGTCACTGCTGGACTGAGAATAGTCCACCAACCAAAAATATCCAGCCAACAGCACCCTGTGGGCAGTGTCCTGTGACCACTGATGAAGGTCTAAAAGATAACCAACTCAAACAGCAGCAATAGATGAGCGATCGTCTCTGACTTTACGTCTACAAGGTGGACCAACTAGGTAGGAGTGTCTAATAGAGTGGACAGTGAGTGGACACGGTATTTAAAAACTCCAGCAGCGCTGCTGTGTCTGATCCACTCATACCAGCACAACACACACTAACACACCACCACCATGTCAGTGTCACTGCAGTGCTGAGAAGAGTCCTGACCATTGAAGAACAGGGTGAAAGCAGGCTAAAAAAGTATGTAGAGAAACAGATGGACTACAATCAGTAATTGCAGAACTACAAAGTGCTTCTATATGGTAAGTGGAGCTGATAAAATGGACAGTGAGTTTAGAAACAAGGAGGTGGTTTTAATGTTATGGCTGATCAGTGTATAGTTTCGGTGCTGCCCATATCTGAGGATGTGGGTTGATATTGAAAAAAAACACTTGCTCCCTTTGTGTGGGTGTATGCTTTCTTTATGTGGTATGATTTCCCTCCACACTCAAAAAAAACCCCCTAAAGTTAAAGAATAAGTGTCCAATGCAGTGCAACCCTTACCAGCATAGAACAATAAATTACTAAGGATATAAATAAGTTGCATTTACAGCAATGACAAAACAAAAAATGATTCTAAACAATATCGTTAACATGCTAATCCTTGGTATTTTTTGTCTGTACAAACCTCCCTGTCTCAGCTTGATCCCAATGTGTAGCAAAGGCCAACTACAAGTTTTTAGACTGACCACGTCCAGGAGTTAATTCAACACTACAGGTAATAACATGGTTGTTTTTCTGTGCCTCAAACAGGCAAACCTCCCTAAAATCCATTTACCCAAGAAACAATTTTCCCTTCAAAAACAGCCAGCAGTAAGCCTCCAAACTCAGCTCTAGTAAACAAAACCAATCATGCTCTCACCACCCTCAGCTGCAAAAAGCAGTCAGCTCAGCACCTGCTTTCTGTCATGTTTACCTGGCCTCAGCTCAGAGAAGGAGAGACAGAAATATCATTAATATGATTAAGGTCGAATTTGAACACTGTTGATTTATGCCTGCCTTGCTTTCACTGAAGTCTCCTATAAGGCAGAAAAACAGTAAAGAAGCCCAGCTAGAAACAGTGCTACACACTGGATTACAGAAGGCTCTCACACCAGGCATATTATATTGGTGGTTGCAGTCGAAAGGGCCATTACAGTGTTATTTACTGCAGGATTGCGGTGGTCATCAAGCTGGACAAATCTCTTTACAGGTTTAGAGTGAAGATGTGTTGAAGACAGCACATCTACCGAAATGTCAAAATATCTGTTCAAAATGTCAAACTATCTGTTCAAAAATCCTGTTTTTAAGGACATAACAAAAACAAGTAGAACCCTTACATTGAAACATGGTGGTGGCAGCATCCTGCTATCCAGCATCATGCTTTCCAAACACTTCCATCTGGCAGACGGCATCAAGGCAATTAAAACGAACACAATCAGACATGCTAACAGCCTTGGTTAAATGCTTGTTAACAGTCTGTGTGTTGTCTGTTACAAGTCATACATGTGAATAATGAGTACTATTATGTGTATTATTATGTGTATTACCAAAACAAATTCCTCGTATATGTAACATACCTGGCGAAATAAAGTGATTCTGATCTTCTGATTCAGTTGGGAAGCTTCTCAGTGGCAGGGACAGAAAAACAGGTAAGGTTGAATTGTGAAGGGTGAATGAATACAGTCAAAATCAGGACCATTCTTAACAGAATGCACACTAACTCAGCCTGAGGTGATACTTTACTCTTTGACCCAAAGCATACAGCCAAAACAATATGGAGTGATTGAAGCAAGTCTTTAGTCTTACAGGTTTAGAGTAAAGATGTTTTTTAAGATCTAGCATAGATTTGTGTCAAACAATAAATCTATAAATCCCCCTTTTTTGGGGGGAACAAGTAACGACTGCCCAGGTGTTTGCTGCCTTTTCCTCAATTAATTAGAACCATTGTGACCCTGGCTTGGACAAAGCAAATGATGAAGGATGTAGGATGAAATAATAATTAGTAAATTGGTTAGCAGATATTAATTGTTATAATGTTAATCCAACTCAGATTGAATGGCTTTCTTTTTATTTAATTGACTAACAGATCAATTATTTTCAAGGGTACTTTGACCATAAATAAATAAGTGAATAAATAAATAAAATAAAATGTATATTTCTGCCTCATGTATTAGGATTGACTATAAATACAAAATAATACATAAATAAATAAATAAAATTTATATGTCTGTCTTATGTATTAAGATTGGCTATGAATCGAGAATAATACATTAATACGTAAATAAATAATTAAAATTTATATCTCTGCCTTATGTATTAGGATTGGCTTGAAATACAGAATAATAAATAAATAAAATAAAATGTATATTTCTGTCTCATGTATTAGGATTGACTATAAATACAAAATAATAAATAAATAAATAAATACATAAATAAATAAATACAATTTATATTTCTGCCTTATGTATTAAAATTGACTTTAAATACAAAATAATAAATACATTAATACGTAAATAAATAATTATTTTTTATTTGGATTGGCTTGAAATACAGAATAATAAATAAATAAATACATACATAAATAAAATAAAAAGTATATATTTTCCTTATGTATCGGGATTGGCTATGAATACAGAGTAATACATAAATAAATAAATAAATAAATAAATAAATAAATAAAATGTATATCTCTGCCTTATGTATTAAGGTTGGCTATAAATACAGAATAATAAATAAATAAATTAAATTTATATCTCTGCCTTATGTATTAAGATTGGCTTGAAATACAGAATAATAAATACATACATAAATAAATAAAATAAAATGTATACATCTGCCTTATGTATTAGGATTGACTATAAATACAGAATAATAAATAAATTAATACATACATAAGTAAATAAAATAAAATGTATATCTCGGCCTTATGTATTAGGATTGGCTAATAGTATTTATCCACAAACTGCAACATCACTGGACAACTGAAAAAGTCTAATTGTGGAAAAGAAACAGACTTTATATAAACTGGTTTCTACTGTGATGAGGAAGATACCTTGCAGTAATTTACATTCTAGCAAAGCAGCACAGGGATTTGCACAACGTAGGAATTGTAGAAAAATAAAATGCATTGAAACTGATTTGGTTTCATCTCATTCCTCAAGGCTTTCATTAATTTCATGAACATTTCTTTTTTTAAACATAAGCATTCATTACCTGAGTGAAGGAAGTGGTTGTTTCATTTAACCTTTCAAGGTCTTTCCTCTGAATGCCTGTCTCATCTGAATGTCATGCGCACTCTCATCTTGAGGGAATGAAGTTTGGCATTTCTAACTGCACTTACCGTACGAGACTGCCTCCAGCACCGAGCTTTTATGTGCCGCTGAACTGGGTATTTACAGTAATGTGGTGCTGGGTGTGGTACAGTAATGCAACTGTGAATCTTTCAGCCAGGAAACGACCGAGAGGCAAATGGGCTCCTGCAGCATCTGTTCTGCACCACCTCAGTCCCTGGCCGTGGTGTTTAGAGAGAGTGCCGGGCTGCTGGCCCCATTAACTCCCCGCTCTTCCTCCCATCTGTCAATCTGCACAAAGTCACCTGGCACAAATTCACCAAATTCCTGTAGCAGCTGCCCTCGCTAAAGCTTGGGATTGGACTGATGCTGGCCTCCGTTTAACCTTCAGAAAACCTCTTATCTCAGCGCTCCACCTTGTCAACATGAGGTGACACTCACTGGCTCACTTCTGGAATTTCTCACTTTGGGTGTAAATTCCGTTCTTCTTTCTTCATTTCTGTCCATGCCGTGTCCTTAAAAGGTATTTCTCATTTTTACACTTGAAGTTTAATTCATTTTGTAATGTTTGAAAGGGATGGAAGAGTTCTGGTTCAGTCCACCCAAGTTAGTTGGGAAGATAAATTTTTTAGGTCTTGACAGAAATATTGTATTGTGTTTACACTCCCAACAACAATGTACCAACTGTCAACCTTAATGGTGGTACCATGCTCTGTTTTGCTGTTTGTGCTGGAATAGTGTTGATCCATATCAAAAGGCATCCAGTGGCTACTTTTTAAAGTTGACCTATAGTGTACATACATTTATGAGCATTTTGTGTATGGCCAAAACACTCACTCACTCACTCACTCACTCACTCACTCACTCACTCACTCACTGACTTAACCGCTTATCCAATTAGGGTCTATCCCAGCTTTTTAATGGGCGCAAGGCACACAGTAACACCCTGGACCGGGCACCAGTCCGTCGCAGGGTAAACACACACACACACACATTCACCTATAGGGCAATTTAGTGTCTCCAATTAACTTGACTGCATGTTTTTGGACTGTGGGAGGAAACCGGAGCTCCCGAAGGAAACCCACGCAGGCACGGGGAGAACATGCAAACTCCACACAGACAGGACCCGGACCGGCCCGTCTAGGGATCTTCTTTCTGTGAGGCAACAGTGCTACCCACTGAGCCACTGTGCCGCCCATGACCAAAACAATACACATTAATAAAGAGACTTTTGCCACCCTATACTCCACCTTTGCATCTGTAACACCCCAGGCTTCTTTGAAGGCTTATGTTATCTATGTTTAAATTGTGTTGATTAAAATGATCCAGACGCCAGACTGTTGAGCCTGTTGAAGCCATCATGATCAGGGTTTTCAAGTTTGAGTGACCCATCCAGTTCAGAAAATGAGCAGCTTAAAATAATTTAATTTTCTTGATTTGCAACTAAGATACATAAATGTGTTGATATTTGCTAATTACTCCAATACATTGCTAATTACTCCAATACAAAAAATTAAATAAAATAATCTGTTGGTACTTACCGGTCTCAGCCATGTACACTTCCCACCCATTTTCTGTCCCTAGAATTGTAGCCTTAGAGTTGTAGTTTTTACACCCATTTTGAGTTCAGTTAATCGAACCCTTTTGTGTTTCCAGACCAGAGCAAAGTAGCCTGTTCCAAATTTTGGCTTGTTTTATAGCCTTGTCTAAGTAAGCCTGTTTGCAAATCAACTGACCATAGCTTTGATTGTGGCTATTTTTAGATTCTTAACACCTTAACACCTCTCTGCGAGTCACTGTTGGGCCATTGAGCAATGCCCTTAACCCTTAACCCTCAATTGCTTAGACAATATACTGTCACAGTACTGTAAGTCACTATGGATAAAAAGCATCTGCTAAATAGTGAAAATGTTAATGTAAACAAATAAACCCAACAACCTCTCAGCAACAGCTGCAGCTGATTTTTGAGCGATGTATAAAAATAATTATTTAATAAATTACCCAGGCTTTATTAAGTTCGATAAAATAAACATTGAGCCATACATTAAAAATCCCCACCCTATTTTTGCATGAACCTGTCACGAATCAAGCCTCTCTGCACCTGGAGTGTGCCTAGGTGCCACGCCCTTCTCTCCAGGAGCACTCACGAGCTGAAGCCGAGGCCCCTCGTTGTGATTGATCCCCTACTAATCACCCACAGGGATTTAAGATGGCAGCTGGGGACCATTCACTGGAGACTATTTTGGTTTGACTCTGTCAGTTTGATCCAAGCTCATGTTTGTTTGGTTTGCCATTACTTTACCTTAGCTAGTGAAATTGCTCTGTCTGTTTGGTTTGGATTTGATTGGACTCGACTCTGTCCTGTCGGTTTGGTTTGCCATTACTTTACCTTAGCTAGTGATACTGCTTGGTCTGGTCTGGTCTGGATTGGACTCGACTCAGTCCTGTCGGTTTGGTTTGCCACTACTTTACCTTAGCTAGTAATACTGCTTGGTCTGGTCTGGTCTGGTCTGGTCTGGATTGGATTGGATTGGATTGGATTTGATTTGATTGGACTCGACTCAGTCCTGTCGGTTTGGTTTGCCATTACTTTACCTTAGCTAGTAATACTGCTTGGTCTGGTCTGGTCTGGTCTGGTCCTGGTCGGTCTGGTCTGGTCTGGTCTGGTCTCAGTCCTGTCGGTTTGGTTTGCCATTACTTTACCTTAGCTAGTGATACTGCTCTGTCTGTCTGTCTGTCTGTCTGGTTTGTTTGTTAGTTTTTGTTTAGCTCCTGTTTGTTTCTGTTAGCCTCTGTCTGTTATCGGTTTGTTTCTGTGTATGCCTTGTTTTGTTTCGTTCCTATCGGTTAGTATAGTTCATGTTTAGCTTTGTTCATATGTGTTTAGAATAGTGTTAGCTTAGTTTGTTCGTGTATTAGCATAGCATTTTAGTTTAGCATTTAGCCTAGTTCACGTGTGTTTAGTTTACATTTTCAGCATTTAGCAGATGCGACTTACTATTATGACCACGCTTTGAGCAATTGAGGGTTAAGGACCTTGCTCAGGGGCCCAACAGTGGTGGTGAGGCTTGAACCGGCAGCCTTATGATTACTAGTCCAGCATCTTAACCTCTGAGCTACCACTGCTCATAGTTTAGTATTGTTCATATTTAGCATTAGCATTTAGCATTTGCGTCTTGTCTTGTTCTAACCTGTCTTGTGTACCTTTGTGTTGTCTTTTGTTATCATTAAATCTTTGTTTAAAACATCTCTGCATGTGTGCCCACCCCCTCTTGTCCAGTCTAGCCCAAAACCATTACAGAACCTTCCAGATTTTGCATATAAATATGTACTGTAAGAGAAACACAGTTTGCAGGTCACCAAGGACATCATAAGTAAACCATGTGTCTGTTATATCCATAATGTAAAGTTGTACTATCTTTAAATATGAAGACATGACCTGGGTTAATGGACTTTGATAAGCAGTTCATTTCTAAGTACTGAAGGGATCATCAGGGTTATGCACTGAGTGGGTGTTTCTCTGAGAGAAGACATATTTCCTGTCATTAAACACTGAACACCTTAAAGCTTACAAAATAAAACTGAAGTGTCAGCGTTCTGAGGAGTACCGTGTTCAGGACAGGAAGAAAAATCAGCAATTCAAGTCCAAAGCCCTGTTTTATGATAGATGAACTGGGAGACATCGAGAGGTGCTCGGTTCATGTCAGCACATTGTTGAATAGAGTTCGCTCTTTATCTTTCTCACTGGTGTCAAGTTGATCTGCCAGGTCTGTGGTTTCAGTCCTGCATGCCAACTTTCTACAGCTGTTATAGGCAGTGCTGAAGACAATCTTCAGATACACACATACTGTATATACACAGTGGGTTGATTCACAGTGGGTTGATTCACAGTGGGTTGATGCAGTTTTGTTAAAGAAAAATGGAGAGGTTCATTTTTCTCTTCTTTGCTTATGCCTGCCAACAGGGAACAGAATTTTGCATTTAATTTCCTTTCAAATAGTCAAAATATACTTCCCAAAGTTACTGTAAACTCCATTCTATTATTCTTTCACAACCAGGCATAACATTATGACAGGTGAAGTGAATAACACTGATTATCTCTTCATCACAGCACCTGTTAGTGGGTGGGATATATTATGCAGCAAGTGAACATTTATCCTCAAAGTTAATGTGTTAGAAGCAGGAAAAATGGTCAAGCATAAGGATTTGATTGGTTTCACAAGGGCCAAATTGTGATGGCTAAACGACTGGGTCAGAGCATCTCCAAAACTGCAGCTCTTGTGGGGTGTTCCCTGTCTGCAGTGGTCAGTATTTATCAAAAGTGGTCCAAGGAAGGAACAGTGGTAAACTGGCGACAGGGTCATGGGCGGCCAAGGCTCATTGATGCACGTGGGGAGCGAAGACTGACCCGTGTGGTCCGATTCAACAGACGAGCTACTGTAGCTCAAATTGCTAAAGAATTTAATGCTGGTTCTGATAGAAAGGTGTCAGAATACACAGTGTATAGCAGTTTGTTGCGTATGGAGCTACATAGCCACAGACCTGTCAGTTAGGAAGGTGGTCATAATGTTATGTCTGATCGGTGTAGCTAGTTATGCCATATACCAAACTAATAAATGTTATTAGGCTACCATCATCTTTTGCTTTTAATATTTAACTGTTGGAACAACATGAAATCTTGGCATAAGCCCCTCTGTTTATTTTATTTTATTTATTAGGATTTTAACATCATGTTTTACACACTTTGGTTACATTCATGACAGAACAGATAGTGGATCATTCTCAGCACTGCAGTGACACTGACATGGTGGTGGTGTGTCAGTGTGTGTTGTGCTGGTATGAGTGGATAAGACACAGCAGCGCTAATGGAGTTTTTAAACACCTCACTGTCACTGCTAGACTAAGAATAGTCCACTAACCAAAGATATCCAGTTAACAGCGCCCCACTGGCAGCGTCCTGTGACCACTGATGAAGGTCTAGAAGATGACCAGCTCAAACAGCAGCAATAGATGAGCGATCGTCTCTGACTTTACATCTACAAGGTGAGCCAACTAGGTAGGAGTGTCTAATAGAGTGGACAGTGAGTGGACACAGTATTTAAAAACTCCAGCAGCGCTGCTGTGTCTGATCCACTCATACCAGCACAACACACACTAACACACCACCACCATGTCAGTGTCACTGCAGTGCTGAGAATGATCCACCATCTAAATAATACCTGCTCTGTGGTGGTCCTGTGGGGGTCCTGACCATTGAAGAACAGGGTGAAAGTAGGCTAAAAAAGTATGTAGAGAAATAGATGGACTACAGTCAGTAATTGTAGAACTACAAAGTGCTTCTATATGGTAAGTGGAGCTGATAAAATGGACAGTGAGTGTAGAAACCAGGAGGTGGTTTTAATGTTATGGCTGATTGGTGTATGTCTTCTATCTTCCCTGGACTAGTTGCCAAGTCTTCTCATGCTCTGATGCTCTTAATTTGGTTGAGATTAGCTTTGTCCTGCCCTTTCTAATCTCTCATTATTAATTTTAAATTAATTATTAAGTGAATAATTAGATACGCGGCAGCATTTAAGCTGCATGGAGATGTAAAGCTTGCTTGGCTGTGAAAGGTGTTACTGTTGCTCCAGTACACTCTAAAAAATGCTGGGCTGAAAACAACCCAGCCTGGGTTATTTGGCAACCCAGCGCTGGGGAAATATTGGACAGAACGCACGCTGGGTTATTTTAACCCAACTTGTTGGGTAATGCAAATTAACCTTCATGCTGGGTTGTTTGAACAACCCAACTGTAAGGTTCTTTTTTACCCAATGCTGGATTAATTTTACCATGAATGTTGGGTTGTTTACTCCAATGCATTGTTCACAATAAACAGTCAGCACAAAGATGTTTTTTTATTATTAAATGTACACCGATCAGCCATAACATTAAAACCACCTCCTGGTTTCTACACTCACTGTCCATTTTATCAGCTTTACTTACCAAATAGAAGCACTTTATAGTTCTACAATTACTGACTGTAGTTCATCTGTTTCTCTACATACCTTTTTAACCTGCTTTCACCTGTTTTTTAATGGTCAGGACCACCACAGAGCAGGTATTATTTAGGTGGTGGATTATTCTCAGCACTGCAGTGACACTTACATGGTGATGGTGTGTTGGTGTGTGTTGTGCTGGTATGAGTGGATCAGACACAGCAGCGCTGCTGGAGTTTTTAAATACCGTGTCCACTCACTGTCAGAGACGATCGCTCATCTATTGCTGCTGTTTGAGTTGGTGATCTTCTAGACCTTCATCAGTGATCACAGGACGCTGCCCACGGGGCGCTGTTGGCTGGATATTTTTGGTAGGTGGACTATTCTCAGTCCAGCAGTGACAGTGAGGTGTTTAAAAATTTCCAGCAGCATTGCTGTGTCTGATCCACTCATACCAGCACAACACACACTAACACACCACTACCATGTCAGTGTCAATTTAGCCATTGGCAACAGAACACAGTAACTAACCCAAGAGCTGGGTTGAGAAATTAACCTAACAGTTGGGTTATTTGAGTGAGTACTAACCCAGCAAGGTAACCCAACAAAAAATATAATAAAATATGTAATATGTTAAACTGTAGAGGAACACATTTGTAAAATTTCATGTCTCAAATGACATGTAGCAAAGATGTATTTTATTTTTCTAACTAGGGCAGTACTTTTCTCCATGTGCTTTCCTTCCGTTCTGATAACTCTTCAGCACTGTAAGAGGAAGGAGATTTAAGAGCCATATCTCTGAATGCTGTAATTAACCATCATTATCTACAGTAACGCTCCCTTTATCTCTTCTGAACTTGAACTTTTTACAAAATTATGGTTCATTATTTAAAGTGATATTGCAGAAAAAAAAGAGGTTTTAAATTAATAAGCATGCATATAGTTCATACTGTGCAGGAAAACCACAAGTATTCGACCACTGTGTTTTTCCATTTCAAATGCACATGCATAATGTGTGATTTACATTATTTTTTCTTTATACATATAAAAAGTACACTTTTATAAGCCTGAACAAGAAAATGTTCAAAAAAGTACTCAAATGTGTGTATAAAGGTTACATAAATAGGTTACATTTAAAGTTTTAGATAATAACACTGAATAATAATTATAATAACAATAATAATAACAATAATCATAACAGCAATAATAAAAAAAATTGTAATAATAACAATAATAATAATAATCATAACAGCAATAATAAAAATATGATAATAATAACAACAATAATAATAACAATAATAATAATAATAACAACAATAATAATAATAACAATAATAATAATAACAACAACAACAAAACACCAACAACAACAATAATAATAATAATAATACTAATAGTAATAATAATAATTACAACAACAACAACAACAATAATAATAATAATACTAGTAATAATTTTTATAATAACAACAACAAAACAGCAACAACAATAATAATAATACTAATAGTAATAATAATAATTACAACAACAACAATAATAATAATAACAACAAAACAATAATAATAATAACAACAACAATAATAATAATAACAAAACAATAATAATAATAATAACAATAACAACAACAAAACAACAACAATAACAATAATAATAATAATAATAAAAGTCTCCTTAAAAATTGCACCTGATTTTATAATAAAATATGTTGCATTGGTTCCTGTAGCAAGCCACAATCATGATAATGGTAAAGAAGCTTCTTAAGCTTTTAGGGGCAATCACTGGAAGCAATGCAGGAACACCACGTACTGGATGCTAATCCACTGCAGGGCCTTAGCCATGCCCCTTTCCCCTTCCCAAAACACACACACACACACACACACATGCACACAATCAAACATAGCTTATCTTGTCTGTATGCAGATGCCTGACCAGCATTGCTAGGGATTCGAAGCCTGGATCCCAGCGGTAGTGACTAGCATAATTTATCACTGTGCCAGTTATTACAAAAACACTTCAGTGTAAAAAAAGTTTTAATGCCCTAGGAAACCGCCCGCTAGAATAAATTAATCTCTGGAATCGTGTCTGATTTCTTAACATGCTCTCAGAATAATGTAAAGGAAAGTAAGGGAGCCAAAAGTCACTTAAAAGGAGTTGGAGGATGACCTGAAAACAGCAGGAACAACAGTTACACAGTGAACAATAAGCGATCACACTAAACATAATGTACGAGGGTTCTTCAATAAGGTTAAGTGTGTAGCCACTGATGCACAGCTGCTTTCACATCATCATCACATGAAAATCTTCTTCCCCTTAAGGCTTCTTTGAGCAGTTCAAAAAAGTGGAAAGCAGATGGTGCTAAATCCGGACTATAAGCTCTCTCTCAGTCTCGACAAAACAGAACAAACTATAGTCAAAAATAAAACGTTTAAAAAATAATTATATTTGTCATGTCTGCACAGATTTGCCAAGCTGCACATAAGATCCCAAGAACACCAAACCCACAATGTATGAAGTTTACAGGATATCACCTGACATGAGGTACTTCTCTATAAACAGAACTTCTGCATTATGTGTCATCACAAGTCATATAAATGGAAAGGCTGTACCAGGATACACCGATCAGCCATAACATTAAAACTACCTCCTTGTTTCTGCACACACTGTCCATTTAATCAGCTCCACTTACCATGTAGAAGCACTTTGTAGTTCTACAATTACTGACTGTAGTCCATATGTTTCTCTACATACTATTTTAACCTCCCTTTACTGTTCTTCAATGGTCAGGACTCTCCCAGGACCACTACAGAGCAGATATTATTTGGGTGGTGGATCATTCTCAGCACTGACATGGTGGTGGTGTGTTAGTGTGTGTTGTGCTGGTATGAGTGGATAAGACACAGCAGTGCTGATGGAGTTTTTAAACACCTCACTGTCACTGCTGGACTGAGAATAGTCCACCAACCAAATATATCCAGCCAACAGCGCCCCGTGGGCAACGACCTGTGACCACTGATGAAGGTCTAGAAGATGACCATCTCAAACAGCAGCAATAGGTGAGTGATCGTCTCTGACTTTACATCTTACACCTTACATCATAAGGTGGACCAACTAAGTGTCTAATAGACTGGACAGTAAGTGGACACGGTATTTAAAAACTCCAGCAGCGCTGCTGTGTCTGATTCACTCATACCAGCACAACACACACTAACACACTAACACACCACCACCATGTCAGTGTCACTGCAGTGCTGAGAATCATCCACCATCTAAATAATACCTGCTCTGTGGTGGTCCTGTGGGGTCCTGACCATTGAAGAACAGAGTGAAAGCAGGCTAAAACAGTATGCAGAGAAACTGATGGACTACAGTCAGTAATTGTAGAACTACAAAGTGCTTCTATATAGTAAGTGGAGCTGATAAAATGGACAGTGAGTGTAGAAACAAGGAGGTGGTTTAAATGTTATGGCTGATCGGTGTATATAAAAGGAACTAAATCTGGATGTTTTAAGAAGACAACAACTCCAAACACAAAGACTCTAGCCTGGTTACCAATATAAGATAAAGGTGATTGTGTGGTCTAGCCAATCTCCTGTCTAAAATCAGTTTGAAAATGTATAAATAAATTGAAAAATCCATCATGGAAACCATCAGAGCTTTGGTAAATTGATGAGCCAAAGTTTGGGAGGGAAAGGGGACTGTCACAGATTCAGCCCCTCTTTGGTCCTCTGCTAATCACCCACAGGCACACAGGAGGACAGCTGTGTCCGCCAGTGGGGACTATTCTGGTTTGACTTTGTTTGGTCTGATTTAGACTTCGCTCTGTTTGCTTCGTTTGCTCCATTTGCTCCTTTTGCTCTGTTTGCCTTTGCCCATTTGTCTTTGCCTTGTCTGTTTATGTTCTGGTTAGTTTGTGCTCTTGATAGTGTGTTAAGTTGTTAGTCTTGTTCATGTTCTTTGGTAGCTTAGCATAGGTTTTAGTATAGTTTAGTCACATTATGTGTTTAGATGAGTTTAGCAGTTAGCTTAGCATTCAGTTTAGCCTTATCTTTGTTCATGTGTGTTTAATTTAGGTTAGCATTTAGCATCGGTCATTTGTTTGTGTGTCTTGTCTTGTGTACTTCTGTCTTGTGTTTGGTTATTATTAAACATTTGTGTTAAAGAACAGCCCCTCTTGTCCAGTCTAGCCCAAATACATTACAGGGATAATTTAATTGGTTGTTTACTTTCAATCTTTAAAGTTTGGGCTTTAGTTAAAAGGCTTGATCTTTTCTTATTTTAATATTACGGATTTACACCGATCAGCGATGACATTAAAACCACCTCCTTGTTTCTACACTCACTGTTTATTTTATTAGCTCCACTTACCATATAGAAGCACTTTGTAGTTCTACAATTACTGACTGTAGTCCATCTGTTTCTCTGCATGCTTTGTTAGCCCACTTTCATGCTGTTGTTCAATGGTCAGGACCCCCACAGAGCAGTTATTATTTAGGAAGTGGATGATTCTCAGCACTGCAGTGACACTGACATGGTGGTGGTGTGTTAGTGTGTGTTGTGCTGGTATGAGTGGATCAGACACAGCAGCACTGCTGGAGTTTTTAAATACCGTGTCCACTCACTGTCCACTCTTGTAGACACTCCTACCTAGTTGGTCCACCTTGTAGATGTAAAGTCAGAGACGGTTGCTCATCTATTGCTGCTGTTTGAGTTGGTCATCTTCTAGACCCATAAATAGTGGTCACAGGACGCTGCCCACGGGGCGCTGTTGGCTGGATGTTTTTGGTTGGTGGACTATTTTCAGTCCAGCAGTGACAGTGAGGTGTTTAAAACTTCAGCAGCGCTGCTGTGTCTGATCCACTCATATCAGCACAACACACACTAACACACCACCACCATGTCAGTGATACTGCAATGCTGAGAATGATCCACCACCCAAATAATACCTGCTCTGTAGTGGTCCTGGGAGAGTCCTGACCATTGAAGAACAGCATAAAAGGGGGCTAACAAAGCATGCAGAGAAACAGATAGACTACAGTCAGTAATTGTAGAACTACAAAGTGCTTCTATATGGTAAGTGGAGCTGATAAAATGGACAGTGAGTGTAGAAACAAAGGGGAGGTTTTAATGTTATGGCTGATCGGTGTATTTTTCCATTAAACATAGTTTTAATAAACTACAATAATTTTGGTTTCTGTACGTCACTGTGCCTAATTGGAAAAGGGAGCAGCAATAGTTATCTTTTCCCTTTCATAATTTTTAACAATGCAAATAATTAATTGCTTCTGTGTTTAGACTAACCACTAGATTGCTGTGGACTTTTTGTGCCAGTGGGTTTGATGTCCTGTGCTTTAGGCTCGTTGAGATAGCAGTTAAACAGATCTACAGTACAAAGTTTGCTGTGATAAAAGCTGTTTAAAAATGCATAGCCCAGCCACCCCTCCTGGGGTATTTAGAGCTACCAGAGTCTAACAGAGCATCATATTTTATAAGAACAATGTGTGGCGATAATGAAAATGATACAATTTGCCTGCGTCTAAATGTAAAGGACTTGGTTTTCATGTGGATGTTGCTACAGTTTTATAAATAAAAAGAAGGTCGTGTGCTGCTAGATTTAACCACCATGTCCTCCTGAAGCAACATGGACTTGCTGCATTTGAAAAACTGGATTATTCATGATTAATTAAAGTTATTCAATCATATAATATTCAAAATATACCTAAAACACTTAATGGACAAAAGTATTGAAACACCATTTATAATGTTTGAAATCATATGTTTTAGGCATGGTGGTTCGGTGAGTAGCACTGTTGCCTCACAGCAAGAAGGTTCTGGGTTCTATTTCCAGGTGGATTGGTCCGAGTCCTGTGTCTGTGTGGGTTTCTTCCGGGAGCTCCGGTTTTCTCCCACAGTCGGAGATACAAAATCACCCTTGGTATGTAAGTGTGTGTATTTGCCCTGTGATGGACTGGCAACCTGTCCAGGGTGTCTCCTACCTCCTTTCGCCCAGTGAATTAGACCCACCCTGGCCCTTAATAGGATCAAGCAGTGGTAAAGCCGTAGCCTAGTGGTAAACGAACTGGACTAGAATTTAGAAGGTCACTGGTTCAAGCCTACCACTGCCAGGTTTTAGCTGTTGGGCCCTTGAGCAAGGCCCTTAACCCTAAATTGCTCAGACTGAGCACTTGTAACTGTCATGTAGGTTGCTTTGGATAAAGGCGTCTGCCAAAATGCAGAAAATGTAAATGTAAAACAGACAATGAATGTTTAGCCACAGCAATTATCAACATGACTAATAAGTGATTTGTATAAAGGAACATACACCGATCAGCCATAACATTAAAACCACCTCCTTGTTTCTACACTCACTGTCCATTTTATCAGCTCCACTTACCATATAGAAGCACTTCGTAGTTCTACAATTACTGACTGTAGTCCATATGTTTCTCTACATACTTTTTAAGCCTGCTTTCACCCTGTTCTTTAATGGTCAGGACCCACACAGGGTGGGTGGTGGATCATTCTCAGCACTGCAGTGACACTGACATGGTGGTGGTGTGTTAGTGTGTGTTGTGCTGGTATGAGTGGATAAGACACAGCAATGCTGATGGAGTTTTTAAACACCTCACTGTCACTGCTGGACTGAGAATAGTCCACCAACCAAAAATATATCCAGCCAACAGTGCCCCGTGGGTAGTGTCCTGTGATCACTGATGAAGGTCTAGAAGATGACCAACTCAAACAGCAGCAATAGATGAGCGATCGTCTTTGACTTTACACCTACAAGGTGGACCAACTAGGTAAGAGTCTAATAGAGTGGACAGTGAGTGGACACGGTATTTAAAAACTCCAGCAGCACTGCTGTGTCTGATCCACACCACCACCATGTCAGTGTCACTGCAGTGCTGAGAATGATCCACCACCTAAATAATACCTGCTCTGTGGTGGTCCTAATAATTGAAGAACAGGGTGAAAGCAGGTTAAAAAAGTATGTAGAGAAACAGATGGACTACAGTCAGTAATTGCAGAACTACAAAGTGCTTCACTATGGTAAGTGGAGCTGATAAAATAGACAGTGAGTGTAGAAACAAGGAGGTGGTTTTAATGTTATGGCTGATCAGTGTAAGTATAAAGGAACTTATATGGTTACAGGCAGACTGGAACAGGAAAGGGTCTTCCCTAAACTGTTGCTACAAAGTATATGACATGAAGAAAACCTTGGTTGAACAGCTTTGCAACAAACAGGAACATCAACTAAGGCTTTCCTGGCAAACATACGTGCCCAAGCCATACAAATGCTACTTTGACTGAATGGGTACAAATTCCCACAGACATTCTTTCAAAGTCTCCTCAGAAGAGTAGCTGTTGTTATACCTGAGGTATGATCCACTCTACTACCAATGTCTGTCTATAAATCAGCAAATGGTTGTATGCTTGATGTTATGCACCTGTTAGTGGGTACCAGTGGGTAAAAACAACCCATTAGTTAGAAGGGATGTATAAATTATACATAACACTCAAGCTTTATTCTATTTTTGTTTTTGCCAGTTTGTTTTTAAATGGTAACTTGGCAAGACCAGACGCTCAGACACTCTGGTGTTGCAATATCTATTAAGCTAGTCCACCACTGATGAAATCTGAAATCCGGCTGGCTAGGCATCTACACAAACAGGGTTGGCTGCAGTAGATTGGTGGCCTGTATAGGGTATTTTGACTTGTGTCCAGTGCTTCCCTGTGGAACTGGGCTTGCTGCAACCCTGACCACGATAAATCGGTTGATGTAAATGAAATAAATGGAAATGAAACCTGGCAGGATACCCTCTGGAATACGAGGTTCTTTTTTGCATTATTGATATTTGCAGTCTGGCAAGTTTTGCTTTGGTCCAGTGCACCAGATTCAGGTCATTATTAATTATCAGTCACTTTGGGACCAGGGTCAGATGTGTTCAAGCCACAACAATACAAAAATACACAGTGCAGGTGGTCACCACGCCTGAGATTCTAAACCAGTTCATTATGTCACCATCTGTTGACGTACTGTTGAAATATTTCTTTTAAAACCTTTTGGTCACACTAGCTCTTTTGTGTGACCAGTTACAGTTTGCTCAGCACGCTAACAGTAGCAGGCTAACAGTATATATTTACCCACAGTGCATATTTCTTTTATTAATGGAACTGAGTGCAACGTGATTCTCGAGTGTACACATTTCTCACTTACTGTTCTACTTCTTTAACAAACGATTTCACATAAGAAACTTGGTTTCCTGCCACGACTCCCCAGAGCATTAGTAAAGCGTTCTGCTGAATGCAGTGGGTGAGACGAGCATTTCAAACTAATTTCCTTTCTCCTTTTGTGTTTGGCAAAGAAACTTCGTCTGAAACCTAGACAGCAGAATTCATTTGGGTCCAATTTTACCTTTCTCTTTCTAATTAACATTAGGTAACTGCATTGTCACTAGCAAATAATGGCACCAAAACCTTTTGAGAACTGCGAAGCTGTCACAAATCCAGCCTCTGTGTGCTCCTGGAACTCATGTGCACCTCTCCAGGAACGCGTTTGTCTTCTGTGTTAAGCCAACATCCCCCTCATTGTGATTGGTCTCTGTTTAATTATCCACAGCTGCACCTCATCTCAGGTAATGTACTCATGGCATGTAAGAAGGCAGCTGTGGATCAGACAGCGGAGACTATTTTGCCTGTGTCATGTTGGTTTGGTGCCTAGCTCATTCTGGTCTGGTCTAGTTCATGCCCCTGTCTAGTTCATGCCCTTGTTAGTTAGCTTATGTTTGTTCATGCTCTTTTTTGTTCCTACTTAGAAGTCTTGTTCATGTCTTGTTTTAGTCTAGTTCATGTTTAGCTTTGTTCATGTGTGTTCAGCCTTAGCATAGGGTTTAGTTTTAGCATTTAGCTTAGCTTATGTGTGTTTAGCTTAGCGATTAGCATTAGCATTTAAGTTAGCTTTAGCATAGGTCGTGTTTTAGTGTCTTGCCTTGTTCAGTCCTGTTTTGTTTCTTGTCTATTGTTAAAAATAAATCTTAGAAACATCTCTGCGTGTGTGTCCACCCCTCTTGTCACGTCTTAGTCCGATTCATTACAAAAGCATGATGGAAGAGGCTTTAAGGTTTGGGACTGCTTTGCTTCCTTTGGGGCCAGACAGCTTGCAATAATTGAGAAAACAGTGCACACTAAGTGGGTAGCATCTATTGGTTATCCTGGCATAAGTGGGACCAGGGATATGACGAAGATGGAACTGGCTGTTACCTGCATCTGAATGGTCACTGTGTGTACAATCCTAAATTATTGTGTGTATATATAGGGTCTGTCTGAAAACCTAGTGAGCTCTCTACATAGATATCCTACACACTCCTCAGAAGAAGGCTGTCTAAATTCTTAGATACCCTAAAGATAAGACAAGACTTTATTGATCCCCTTAGGGAAATTAACTAAAATGCTTCCTGCTGAGGTGCATTATTTCGAAGCAATAATCTGACTGAATAAAGAGGGAGAATTTGAAGCTTCCTTAGCAGTGAAGGCAATCCCGGCAATTAGTGCTGCACAACTTTTCTCAAACGATTACAAATGATTACAAATATGGCGGACAAATTTGGAGCAACGAACAGAGTTCTTTTTTAAATGTAATAAATTCTCATTGGTTTTACAGTGGAACCTTGACTTACGAATTTAATTGGCTCCGAAGGGCTGTTCTTAAGTCAAAATGTTCGTTAGTTAAACCTATTTTTCCCATAAGAAATCATGTAAATAGAATTAGTCCGTGCCAGATCTCCCAAACCCCTTACCTAACCTTTCTAATGCCTTAAATGGTCTTTTTTGTTATAAATACAAGTATATAAAATAATAAACAATAACACACAGTTGTACTGTACATAAAACACACACCACATTTCAGTACAGTACGTGTTCTGTACCATACACCATAATACATTTCCTTCTTTTTTTATAAAATGTATCTAGCAGAAACAACAATAACTCATATTTTTCTATTATTTCCTTCTTTATTTCAATAGTGTTGTATTTTGTAGGTGTAATTGCACGAAAGAAAGAGTACTTTACCATTTCCTTCTTCTCTCTCACTCACTGTCCCCTCTGTCTGAAACACAGTGACATCTACTGGCAGGAGTAATTATACAACAACAAAGAGTAATAGATTTGTTCATTTTCTCACCATTAAGCTTTTTCTGCACCTTCTTTTGGGACATTTTAATATAGAATTTTACAAAATATAAAGAAAACACCGTCCGCTGTCCGAATGTTCACTCATGGTATATATACTGTATATATATATATATATATAGAGAGAGAGAGAGAGAGAGAGACGGTCTGAGTCAAACTGTTCGAGACGTCACGTGTTTCGCGAATTTCAATTTTTTTTGTGTGTTTTAGCTACACCTATTTCTAAAAGAAGTGTTCAAAATCAATTATATGCATGGAACTTTGTTTACACAAAGTGAGATTTATAAAGACAAGCTTTGACTACTTTGGAGTGGAGGAACTCCGGAGACATGCAAAAAGCCATGAACTCAACCACTTGGAATAAATTGGAATGTCAATTGCAACCCAGGATTTCTCGCCCAACACTAAATGGGCATAAATGGAAAATAATATTTCAGTGAATTTATGTGACCAATGTTTCTAAGCTATTTCACAATATTTTAATGTACTTTAAGCACCAATGTAGCTGCATTTGTGACTGCAAAGTGTTCTTCCCTAAATTACTATAAAATGTGAATAGTGACTAATTTTCCAACTATGATCTTAATGAACATTTTTATAATTCAGAATAGGAATATACTGTAAGTGCTAATTACACATATTACTGTAGTTATAAACCCCCTCGAGTGGCGTTGGTGCAATTATATGTACAGTAGTTTCAGAATAGCCACTGCTCAAATATTGAGCGGTATCCATCCATTCATCCATCCACCCATCCATCCATCTATTCTATAATTTTTCTTTATGTATCTATACATATTGTACAGATATATTTTTGTCCATTGACCCCCATCTATTCATCCATCCATCATTCATTCTTCTATCTATCCATCAATTTACCCTTTTATTAATCCATCCAGAAACCACCCATTCATCCATTTGTTCCTTTATCTATAATGTATTTTTATTTATCTGTACATATTGTACACATTTTTTTCCATTGACCTCCATTAATCCATGTATTCATCCATCCATCCATCCATGCAGCCAGCCAGCCAGCCATCCATCCATCTCTCATCTATTTATCCATCCAAAAATCATCCATCCATCCACCCATCCATTTGTTCCATTGGTGCAATTATATGTAGTTTCAAAATAGCCACTGCACAAATATTGAGTAGGGAACGTTCTTGCCAATACCAGTATAGGTTAGTATAGTCTTTAAATAAATAACACTTGATTGACCACATGACCTATCAATTTTTCTCACTCAGCAGATAAAAATCAAAATGCAAGTCACGTTCATCATCAGGGATCCATTCCATTCATGCACTGTATTTGTACTCATTTATATTCAAGAGCACCAGCACACCAAGCACACATCCACCTTTGTTATGCCCTCTGTGTCTCTCACTCTACCTCTCTCACTTTCTCTTTTCATCTATTCACTCATTCACTCAGCATCTATCTCTGCCTGTCCGTCTGGCTGCCTGTGTGTCTATATTTATTGTACAGTACATTTCAATGTGATTGCATAACAGGTGAGAAAAAAAAACATACACAGCATATTGGCAGTAGAATAGTTAACAGTAAAGAACATTGAAAAGTCATGGAGGCCACCTGAGTTTACTGCCCCACTTAGCTTTATCTGTGCATCCATCCATCCATTTATTCCTTCATCTATAATTTCTCTTTAATTATCTATACATTTTTTCCATTGACCTCTATCCATCCATCCATACATACTGTACATGCTTTCATCCGTTCATCCATCTATAGTCCATTCATCATCAATGTATCCATCTATTTTTCCATCTTCATTTTTCCATTTATCCATTCATTTATTCCTCTAGCTATAATTTATCTCTTTATTTATCTGTACATATTGTACATGTTTATTTTCCATTGATCTCCATCCATCCATTTGTCCATTTATTCCATATCTATAATTTCTCTTTATTTATCTGTGCATATTGTACACATATCCTTTTGTCCATTGACACCCATCTATTCATCCACCAATCATTCATTCTTCTATCTATCCATCAATTTACCCTTTTATTCATCCATCCATCTCTCATTTATTTAGCCAGCCAAAAATCATATGTCAGTCCATCCATCCATCCATCCATCTCCTTCATCTATAATTTCTCTTTATTTATCTGTGCATATTGTACACATATCTTTTTGTCCATTGACCTCCATCCATCCATCCAGAAACCATCCATCCATCCATCTGTCCATCCATCTCTTATCTATTTATCCATCCAAAAATCATCCATCTGTCCATCCATCCATCCATTCATCCATCTCTCATCTATTTATTCATCCAAAAATCATCCATCCGTCCATTCATCCATTCATCTATCTATCCATCAATTTACCCTTCCATTCATCTATCCATCCATCCATCCATCCACTCAGCCTTACAACCACGCACCCACCCACACATCCATCCACTCACCCACCCATTTATCTTCCCATCAGTTTACCCCTCCAGTCATCCATCCATTTCACTCATCTTTGCATTGGCTTTCATGCGTTTACTTGCCAGTCAATTTGTTTATAAACCCCTTAATGTCTATTAACCCTTTTCTCCATGTATTATGTTCCTCTATATCTGTCTTTAATCCCCTTTAATTTTTTCAGTCTATCTGTTCATCTACTCATCCTCTCCATCCATCTCTTCATCCATCCATCCATCCATCACTACTTGCAATCTACAACCTCTCTCTCTCTCTCTCTCTCTCTCTCTCTCTCTCTCTCTCTCTCTCTCACACACACACACACACACACACACACACACACACACACATACTGCTCTGTCGGGAGGGGAAAACGTGACTGTCAGTAGCAGGACAGCAGCTTCTCTCTACCCAGCTCTGTTCTCCAACATGCTGCAATGGGATTTCCACACCGCCTAAACCAGATTTTACTAGGCTAAAGTCAGTTTCGGATCTCTGGATCTGATCTGTGCATTCGCGGGGAAAATTAACGACCACTCGGGCAAATCATTTCTCTTTTATGTGGCGCGGATGCGACGAGGCTTTAAAAGGCGTTTTCATTCCTGCGCGGCTTGATGAATGTGTGTGTAGATGTGGATACTTTACCAAGGACACCGGGCAGCGCAGCCGCGTTATATGAGCCGGGCGCGGGCGCAACGAGTCGGGACAACACTCGCCGTGAGATTCTGCTGTGATCTGTCTGTTTTGTGCGTGTGATTTGGCGTGTGATTGTGGATTTAACTCTTGGACTACGAGCTTAAACCTATCTCAAAGATCGCCTTGTTTTTGGATGTGTGGGGGCGCACAAGTGGAGCGCACTTCAGGCGCGCAGAGACGCTAAAGAGCCGCAAATACGGTAAATCAGCGTTTTTGCTACTTACTTTTTATTTCCAGCAAACGGGTTGCAGTACATGTTAGTCTTCCTTAAATTGCAGACATGTATGTGGCTTTAGGAATGTCCGTGTGTCTCCATGTCCTGCTCATGCGTACAGTACAGCTGATAACGAAAATTGGCCAGGGTTAAAATAATAAATTCTGCATTACTTTCAATAAATATGAATGCAGTACGTGTGTGTGTGTGTGTGTGTGTGTGTGTGTGTGTGCATCGTTAATATTAGGGCACATTGATAGACTTACCCAACCTTTCCTGTGGTACTCAATATTTGCAGTGCATGAGCACATATACTAAGTTACATCGATAACTAGACAGCGTATTTTACTTGCCAGCATGCCAGGAAGTGTGTGTCTGTGTGTGTGTGTGCTAGATATGAATTATGTGCAAATTTATTGATATATTTATTTATTTATAATCCAAATACAGTGTTCCCATACATACTGTATAACTGTTAATTGGTAATTATACTGTATACTGGGTAATGTAATATTTCTATTTTCTATAGACATGATGTGCATATGATGTGCATTCCTTTTTCATTTGAGGAATATACATGCATGTAATTATCTGCTCATAATTTAAGGACAGATTCTTATTCACTTGCTTACATTTTCCTAATGAGGTCTTCATTATGTGCAATGCCATATGCATGAGCATACATATTTCCATGCATTATGGAGGTCTTTTGGTTAAATACATGTAGATGGAATGTCTTTTCTCAATGAATGGTTGTGATTTGCAGTCTTGACATTTCTGTGGTATGTTTTTTTTAACCATCTTATTATTTTCTCTACATTTGCATGTTTACATTTCTTATTTGGTCATAAAACCCAATGTAATAATTCAGCACCTTGGACAGTGCTATTCAAGTCTAATGGATTAACGGTATTTTAATAGTTCATGGACCTCTTTTGGATCCTATTATCATTTCCTAAGGCAGTCTAGTAGTTCATTTACAGAGGTGTTGAGTGCTAAACTATTTGCCAGCTGTTGGCAATGCTCTTCATCAATCTACATTTATTTTGCACATCTCCTTTGCTTCTCCACTTTCTCTCTTGCAATCATTTGATACATACAAATAATTCTGCAGTACCTATCAAATAAGGTACTTTTTAAGGTGATTTTGAAGGTCGTATCTGGCAGAAATCTGACAGTCTGTACAGGTGTGATATGCTGCAACCAACCACCAATTAGCTTCACTCTCAGGAGCCTGACAGCCATGTGACTGAAACACAGCGAGAAAAACTGCTCCTGCAGATTCCTCACTAAATATTGACTTATTATAGATAAATATAAACCTAGAGAGTTTGCATTTACTGGAGAGTAGTATTAATTGTAATGTACATGGTTGGATCTGCTCACGAAGGGTATTGATTGCAGTAGGTAGACCTGTGAGCCACACCCTATTGGTACAGATTTTCTACAGTAACTTACAGAGTCAGTGCACTATTTATTTATTTATTTATTTTACGTATCTCAGTGTCTGAATTTGCACAATTATAACATAATATTATTATGTTGAAGTTGATGTAGAAAAATGTGCATTTTTTACATCTAAAGGAAAGGAAAGGAACGCCTTTTTAACACTGATTCATTTATTATTTATTTTCACTAACTGTCAAATCCTGCAGGATCATGATGTGTTTTTTCATTCACAGTGGGTCTGATTCACTGGGTTAAATGCAGGAATCACCCTGGACAGGTCGCCAGTCCATCCCAGGGCAAACACACATACACACATTCTCACACACACTCATACCTAGGGGCGATATTGTATCTCCAATTAACCTGCCTGCATGTCTTTGGAGTGTGGGAGGAAACCAGAGCTTTCTGAGGAAATCCACACAGACACAGGGAGAACTTGCAACCTCCACACAGAAAGGACCTGAGAATTAAATCCAGGACCTTCTTGCTGTGAGGCAACAGTGCTACTGGTGAAACACTGGATGCAAAGCAAGAACACAGTCTTGTCAAGCCAGCAATCTACCACACAGCAACACACAATTGCACCCACTTACTCACTCACACTTAGGAGTGGTTTAAAGCAGTAAATCAACCTTCTGTATTTGTTGAAGGCTTTAACCAGTGTTCCCAAGACCCGTGTTTTTGTGCAGCACCCATTCTACCAGCTGCAGATTTCTAATACAATGTTTATCATACAACCTAAACGAGGTCCAGGATCTATGAAAATACTGTCCAAGGTGCTGAATTATTATATTGGGTTTTATGACCAAGTAAGATACAGTATGTAAACATGCAAATGTAGAGAATATAATGAGATGGTCAAAAAAAACATACCACAGAAATGTCAAGACTGCAAATCACAACCATTCATTGAGAAAAGACATTCCATCTACATGTATTTAAGCAAAAGATCCTAATAATTCATAGAAATATGTAGGCTCATGCATATGCATTAGTTCAGATTTATTTAACTTGCACTTAAACATGTGGATCAATGACCATTTCCACGACACTCTAAAGTGGCGGTCCGGGAGATTTGCAGAAGAAGATCCAAAATGGTGGAAGCAATAACTGTGCATTGGCTGATGTTACCCACTGACTTTACAGTATTTTATGAAATTGTTGTGACATGGCTTACAGTCACTCTCAGAGCTGGGGCTATATGGTGTTTGCTGTCTTTTATTTTTGGTTTTTGCTATTTTGGGTGCATAACTAGCTCAAACAGTGTTTAAATAGGACTTTATTTTGTTTCTTAAACAAATTATGTAAAATTGAATAACTGCATTGCATGATTCTCATATTCCTAAAGTGTACCATAGCTAAAGGATAAGATAAGATAAGATAAGACTTTATTGATCACATTGAGGAAATTTACTTGTTACAGCAGTACAAGAGAAGGGTGGTAAAAAACAGACAAGGAAAGGACAAAGTGGAAAAAATAAGACTTAAGAACTGCTAGACAAAATTGCACACATTGTGTTTAGTTATTTACACTAAAGGGTTTCTTTTAAAACAAGTAATTGACTTATATTATTACATAATATTATTATGATTATAATACATACATGAAAATATGAATAATTTATTACATATTACACATTTGTATTGCACATATACACTGATTAGCCATAACATTAAAACCACCTCCTTGTTTCTACACTCACTGTCCATTTTATCAGCTCCACTTACCATATAGAAGCACTTTGTAGTTCTACAATTACTGACTGTAGTCCATCTATTTCTCTACATACCTTTTTAGACTGCTTTCACCCTGTTCTTCAATGGTCAGGACCCACACAGGATCACCACAGAGCAGGTATTATTTAGGTGGTGGATCATTTTTAGCACTGCAGTGACAATGACATGGTGGTGGTGGTGTGTTAGTGTGTGTTGTGCTGGTATGAGTGGATCAGACACAGCAGCATTGCTGGAGTTCTTAAATACTGTGTCCACTCACTGTCCACTCTATTAGACACTCCTACCGAGTTGGTTCACCTTGTAGACGTAAAGTCAGAGACGATCGCTCATCTATTGCGGCTTTTTGAGTTGCTCATCTTCTAGACCTTCATCAGTGGTCACAGGACACTGTTGGCTGGATATATTTGGTTGGTGGACTATTCTCAGTCCAGCAGTGACAGTGAGGTGTTTAAAAACTCTATCAGCATTGTCTGATCCACTCATACCAGCAAAACACACACTAACACACCACCACCATGTCAGTGTTACTGCAGTGCTGAGAATGACCCACCACCCAAATAATACCTGCTCTGTGGTGGTCCTGTGGGGGTCCTGACCATTAAAGAACAGGGTGAAAGGGGGCTAACAAAGCATGTAGAGAATGGACTACAGTCAGTAATTGTAGAACTACAAAGTGCTTTTATATGGTAAGTGGAGCTGATAAAATGGACAGTGAGTGTAGAAATAAGAAGGTGGTTTTAATGTTATGGCTGATCAGTGTATATATGTATGTAAATATAAATAATTTATTACATAATGCATCTTTGTATTGCACTTATAGGAGGAGTATTTAAAATAAAGGTAATAGAAAACAGAAAAACAAACTGTTATTTAACTGATGTAATAAAAAACTTCTTTAAAGTATACAGTCTGATGAATGGTCATTGGTTACAGGGTCTTGGCTTATAATTGCCAGTTTAAAGCTTTTAGTGCTAGACATATCCAAACCCTCTGACTGGTGGTGTTTACATGTATAGTCTACAGTACATTTCAGTCTGTATTAGTTACTTTCACACCATAACAAGCCTAGTCCAAACCTGTCCATCCCCACTTCACAAACCATTATGAACGGAGCTTTACAGAAGCAGATTGCCTAAGGATTTCTGGTGAAGCATTTTGCCATCCTCATCCCAATCCTCTAGGCAGCTTGGCTTCTTTCTCACTCTCCTTCACACATGAAAGCAAGGCCTTCTCACAACTTCTTTTTTCACTCTCTCCATCTCCGTCACACATCATGGCAAGTCCCTCAGCCTGACTCGTCCCGTCTGTCAGCACACTGGGAATTTGAAAGCGAGAGTCTATTATAGAGAATGGTGTGACCCTGAGGCACGACAGGCTTTTGAATTCTCCATCGATGCCTCCCAACTCATAGAACCAAAAGTAGCCAGTTATTGCCATTGATTCTGACATTTTGACATCTATTGGTTCAGGTTACTTACAACAAGTAGAAAATATACAGCATTTTTGTTTAGTTTAAGGTACAATTTACATACATCCATGTACATTTTTCTTTTACACTAACCAAAACCCTAACCCTATTTTATTAATGCTTTTTCTCCCGTCTTTAGCATAGCAGGTAGGTATATTTTCCTGAAACATGATCCCCCCAATGAGTGAGTCACCTTGTTGAATCACCTTGTTTACCTTTAGTGGATTCATGCGAGGCCAGTGGAGCATTCCTCCACTTCTGTACATGCGCTTTGGGCTACTAAGCAGGGTCTTTACACAGTGTCGAACACCCCATCCTCTTTTTAGTCCAGTCTTTTCCCACACAGCAGACTAGTGGCATATTTTGACTGCTGTCGGCACTGCCAATTGTGCCTGTGGGGGCGTTCATTCGTCTGGTAGCAGAGCTGAGATTCAAACTCAGAATCATACTACTGCATTTGGTCAGTGGTAGCTGGTAGCTCAGCAGTTAAAGTATGTAGACTAGTGATCTTAAAGTTGCTGTTTTAAGCTCCACCACCACCAAATTTTCCACTGTTGGGTTTCTGACTCAGATTCTTAACCCTCAACTGCTTGGATTGTATTTAATTGGAATGTTATGTGTTATTGGGTAAAGGTGTCTGCTAAAAGGGACAGTAGCAGCCTAGTGGATAGAGCTTTGGGCTGTCAATTGAAAGCTTGAGAGTTCGAACCACAGCTCTGCCATGCAGGCACTGTTTGGCCTTTGAGCAGGGTCCCTAACCCTCTCAGCTCCAGGGGCGCTGTGCAATGGCTGACTCTGTGCTCTGACCCCAGCTTCCAAACAAGCTAGGATATGCTAAGAAAGAATTTTGTTGTACTGTACACGTATATAAGTACAGTATATGTGACAAATAAAGGTATTCTATTGCCAAAATGTAAATGTAGCAATTCTGTTGCATGCAAAGTGCATTTTCCACCTCTATTGGTTCATCAGTGGAATATGTCATCATAGGACCACTGATATTTTTTTAATAGTATTTTGTTTTATGCATTTTCTCCTGATTGCCCAATTGCATTGCGCTTCCTCCACTAATGCCGATCCCTGCTCTGATTGAGGAGAACAAAGCTAACCCACGCCCCCTGGGCAGCAGCTGTATGCATTTTTTCACCTGCACTAGGCGACTGCTAATGCAGATCAGCACTGTATCAACGCACTCCTTCCCCGCCCCTGTGCAGGCACAATAAATCAGCCATATCAATCATAGTTGCATCAGTTACGAGGAGTCCCTATCCGGCTTACTACTACCCCACTCCTATCTGAACAACAGGCCAATCGTTGTTCATGTGGCCGCTCAGCCCAGCCGGATGGCAGAGCTGAGATTCGATATGATTTATTCGAGATCCCAGCTCAGGTGTGCTAGTGTGTTTTACCGCGGCGCCACCTCAGCGGGTATATTAATAGTTGATATTTTAATAGTTGACCATCCTCAATACAGCAGTTAAACCAGCATAGTAGTGCAAATTCATAAATTTCTCATTAAAATGTGTATTCCTTACTGTTGGCAAATTTTCAATCCCCTATAACACACACATACACACACATATACCCTCTTGAGACCCTGCGGTCACATATGAGGACATTAGATTTTGGCTTTGTTATGCCTTATTCCTTGACCTGCTAAACTTAGACCGATTGTCCCCATTAGTGGACACTTTTGTCTGCCATCTAGTGGTAGCAAAAGTACTAGAAAACTAATAAAGTTTGTTTGTTTCTTTATTAAGATTTTAACATTATGTTTTACACTTTGGTTACATTCATGACAGAAACGGTAGTTACTCATTACACAAGATTCAGGTTATATCAAACACAGTCATGGACAATTCAGTGTCTCCAATTCACTTCACTTGCATGTCTTTGGACTGTGGGAGGAAACCAGAGCACCCGGGGGAAACCCACACGACAACATGCAAACTCCACAGAGAAAGGACCCGGACCGCCCCATCTGGGGATCGAACCCAGGACCTTCTTGCTGTGACAGTGTGCGACAGTGCTACCCACTGAGCCACCGTGCCGCCCAACTAATAAGGTTAAAAACAAAAGGAATAGAAAAAATGCATTGAAAAAAAATCAAAGCTCGGGTCTCAGGAGGATACACACAGCACAACCAGTAACCCCCCTTGGATAATGTCTGTGTCTCCTTGAAATATCTAGAGGTACTTTTGTTCCCTACCATGTCTTTACAATAGTCCTATCAGTGAATTGGTTACACTAAATTGCCCCTCGTTGTAAGTACTCTATATGATGCCTTGCATTGGACCATCACCGTGTCCAAGGACTATTTTTCCATTTCCACCAAGAAAAGTAATTACTAAAGATGAGTCCTCCGTTATGCCCATTTTAATTTATTTTATTATTATTCCCTTGAGTCAACCCCTGTCATATCCTTCCCCCTTTAATTTACCCAGCTGTCTTTGATATTTTCATGCCTACTCTCACTTTTGTCCTTTTCACTTTCCCTCTCTAGGATCCTTAAACAATCGGTTATATAAACACATTTCTTTGCTCCAGAAACAGTTCACGCTGGGCCGGGCTTTGCTCTCGAAGAATTTAAACGGATAATAAGTAATGGCAATGGATGGAACTCACACTGTCACTAATGCCACCGGACCACGAGGCATGGTGGCGTGAAGAATGGCAGGCTTTGAATGGCTCCTCAGCTAAAAGCCAGCCAATTATCTTGATCACTGTTGTGAAAAAGGTTGGAATGGTTGTTTGTTGGCACGGTGTTAAAAACAAGCCAGCGTCGAACATGAGACAGAACGTTTGACCGGCTTTGTAATCGGGTGTTTAATACCCCCCAGTTAACTGGCACAAATGTTAAGCTTAAAAACACGTTCTGGTGCTTAAATGATTGTGTTTTTATTGTAATAATGGAAGTTAATGTGTTGCAACATTAACAACATGGGTACTGACTTTAGTGGGCATTTGGGGAAGATTAATGTGCAGTATTATGCAGCTGATTTGAATATAATTTGGTATTTGCTCTGATGTTTGTATAAAAATATATATATATAAATGATGAAACTCAAACATTTTATAATTAGAACAAAGCAGTGGGGACAGACTTGACCTATTCATTGGGTCAAATGTTTGCCTCTAAACTCCCTTAAAGTATATACAGCAGGGCTAAAATGTACATGGACATGTAGGAGACAACAAGTGCCTGTGTGTAGATGCCTGACTGGCCTACAGCACCACTAGGGATTTGAACGCTGGATCCCAGTGGTAGTGAGCTAGAGTAATTTACCACTACACCACCCAAGCACCCTGCTTTTTACTTTATTTTGAAATAAAATGTTTCCCGATCACTAAAATGTAAACCAAAAAAACAGATCAGACATGAATTACATATAAATGAATTATCTGTTGGATCATGAGCACCACTGACTAGCAAGCTTTACATCACCATGTTTAAAGTTCCTTATACAGTGGTACCTTGTAACTCAACGTCCTCTAAACTCAAAATCGTTGAAACTCAATGCCCTTCGTCAAAAAAATGGTACCCTTAAACTCAACGTTTCCCTTAAACTCAATGTGTTCAATTTTTTTTTTTTTTTAAATATTTATTTAATTACAAATTAGCAATGAACTATCACTTTGTTCAGCGCTCGGCTTGAGCGGTGCAGTAATACATCATCAAAGTGTGCATCTGAGACAAAACTGCATTTGTGTGGAATAACATAAGATTTAGTCTGAAAGCTCTACATGTATCTGTGTTTAGCTGGATTTTCATCACTGTTTCATTTTTAAACTTGTGTTACAGCTCGAGGTTCTAAGAAATTTTAAGAATCAGCTTTTTATTTCAGTGTTTTTATACTATATGTGTGTTATTTTTAATGTATAAGTGTCAAAAACAGCCCCATTATTTTAAATAAACCTAAAATATATGCAAGTACATGGGACCATGGAACACATTAACAGGTTTCCCATACAAGGGAAAAAATACCTTGAAACTCAACACCACTCTCAGAACCAATTGATGTTGAGTTTCAAGGTACCACTGTAATTGTTTTTATTTTTCCAATGTTCAGTATGGCACAAGTTGAAGTAGTTTGTGCAGTCGTAAACAAACGACATGACTGCAGCATATATTTTTCAATTTTGCAAGCCTGGCAATAATAAAAGCAGATGGAAATTGGAATTGAATTGTAAACAAGCAAAACTCAGTTACAAAGACTAGCAGAGACTGGTTGGATACATGATTGAAATGGATATAATTTTGAAAAGTAAGCCCTTTTTTCTTTTACCTTACTTTAAATTAAATTAACTAAGGTATAGAAAACACGATCTGCTTTAATTTTTGTACACGTATAATAATAATGTAAAGTGTTTGGGCTAGACAAGACAAGAGGAGGCGGACACACATTGAGATGTGTGATATATTAAAAGATATTTAATAAAAAGAAAGGAAACAAGACACAATACAGGTTTGCACAAGACAAAACACACACAAACTAAGCTATGCTAATGCTAAATGCTAACACAAATCTAAACATACATGAATAATGCTAAAGCTATGCTAATGCTGACTGCTAAACACATGATACCTTATGCTGACTGCTAAACACATGAAACCTTAACCCTAAGCTAAGCTAACGCTAAACACGAACATGAACTGGACTAAGACAAAGAGCATGAACAAGACCAGATCAAAACCAAACCAAACCAAACCAAACCAAACCAAACCAAACCAAAAGTCTGACAAAACCAAATCAAACCAAACCATAATAAAAAACCCATGATCAAGGAACTAACCGACACAGCAGAGTCAAATAGTCCCCACTTGACTGATCCACAGGCCTCCTTAAATGTCCTGAGCATTCTCTCTAAACAAGAGGCACCTGTGGATCATTAACAGGGACCCAATCACAAAACTAGTGCTCCTGGAGAGGTGGGCGTGGCAGGTGTGCATGAGTTCCAGGAGTACAGAGGCTGCATTCATGACAAATAATAATAATAATTGAATAAAATAAAGTTAATTCATTTACCCATACTTGGTTCCACTACATCCTCTCCCATTAACACCAGCACCAGTCCTGTCAGGTTAGGATTTCACCAGTATCAGGGTTTCTTTCTGTCAGTTGTAGTCCAATATTCCACTGTGAAATTCAGCTAGAGTTTGTAGCTTCCTATATCAGCATCTCACCTGCTGTTCTAAATAATCCAACATGAATCTAATGCAACTGAGGTTCAGTGAATTTCCTGGCCAGTCTCCCAGGGTTCTATCATGCTTGTTGAACCGGTCACGCACACTTTAACCCCTGTGTTTTCCACAGTTTGCATCTTGGACTGTGGGAAGGTAAGTGAGTTCTGCTTGAACATAAAGCACAATACAATGTGCAACATCCAAAGTTGTTTTATACTGCAGATGCTGATTTGAAGTATTTATTGTAATTAAAACAACTACAGTATATAAGTGACCCACTTTTTCTTGACTCAACATCAAAACCACAATCTGTATGGAACACTTTATCATGTTGCTGGTTGACCTGTCATCTTTTATTATTTAATTAAAGCCTATGTGTGACTTTTCCAGTCATCTACAGTCCAATGACAGAACTTTTTATTCCACTGACTCCAAGTTGTCTTGTGTTCAGATGTTCATATAGGTACATTATATGGCCAAAAGAATGTAGACCCTTGACCACATGTATATATGACATGCTATTCCAATACGATAGGCATAGGCAGTTGCATCCCTTTTAGTGGCTGTAACAACATCTACTCTTTTAGGCAGGTATTTACTAGATTTTGGAGCAGTTTATCCCAAAGGTGTTTGATAGGATTAAGGTCAGGGCTCAGGAGTTGCGGTCAGGCCTCATAACCTCCAACACAGCACATGTAATCTTAGGCTGGAACAACAGTTCACCTTTTGACAAGACCATTACCCAAATCATACAGCCAAAACAACACAGGAGTGGCTTCTGGGCAAGTCTCTCAATGTCCTTAACTACCCTAGTAAAACCTTGACTTAAACCCCAACGAACATCTGTAGAGACACTTAAATATGGCGCTTTACAGATGCTCACCATCTAATGTGACAGAGCTTAAGGGGATCAAAATCAACTTCACAACAAAACAAAGTGTGCAATAAGTCAAGGGTTCTGAATATTTTCCAGATTTACTGTGGTTGATCTTTCACTGTTTTCACCATTATCAAGTCATACAGCCAAAACAACACTTAAGTGGCTTTGTCGAAAGTCCCTGAATGTCTTTGACTAGCCTAAGTCCAGACTTGAACCTCAATGAACATGTGTAAAGAGACTTAAAGATTGCACTTTACAGATGCAAGCCATCTAATGTGACAGAGCTTGAGGGGGTCCACAATGACAAATAAGATAAACTGCCCAAATCCAGATGTGCAAATAATACTTGCAGCCAAGGGGCTTCTTGTGAATTGTGGGTTTAGTTTTTGATTTGTAACTAATAAAAAAAAAATCAAAATCAAATTCACAACAAGAAGTGTGCAAGAAGTCAAGGGGTCTGAATATTTTCCAGATTTACTGTGTTTGGTCTTTCACTATAGTTGATCTCAAAATCATTATCAAATCATACAGCCAAAACAACACTTAAGTGGCTTCAGTGAAAGTCCCTGAATGTCCTTGACTAGCCTAAGTCCAGACTTAAACCTCAATGAACATGTGTAGAGAGACTTAAAGATGGCACTTTACAGATGCGAACCATCTAATGTGACAGAGCTTGAGGGGATCCACAATGATGAATAAGATACTGATAAGAACTGCCCAAATCCAGATGTGCAAATAACATCTGCAGGCAAGAGGCTTCTACACAGGATTAAATAAAGTGTCTGAAAAAAGTGTGCAAAGAAGTTAAGGGGTCAGAATTTTTTCCAAGTCCACTTTAGTGGATCTTTTACACTTGTGTGTGATCAGTGTGGGGGGTATAACTAAACCCAAGAGGTATGCTCTTGGCCTTATAGTGTCCCTCTATGATGTTAGGCTCTTTATTGCATTTCATACCAATTAACTTTGTATCATTAATCATTTGAATGTATTTTTGCAAATGTAAATAGATGCAAAAATTATGAATAGAACTAAAATTATAAACTCCAGACATCATTATGTAATACCATTCCACATAAAAATGGTGTTTGGGGTAAGAGCAACATTTTTCTTGTTGTAAATAGACTGTCTTGCAATCCAGAATACACTGTCAGACTCCCTGGCTCAGAATAATAGGGTGCGCTGTTTCCCTGGATAGGACACAGTCAAAATAATCAACTTTTTACACTTGACTTGGCAGGGTTGATTGTATATTTTGTCAGAGTTTACCCTTATTACAGTCTGGGAATAATACTGGAATACTAACTAACACAGTGTGTGTGCTCTGGATATTCGTTTAACACAGATGTTCTTGATGTTCAGGAGAAATATCGAGTCGCTGACTAGATCGTGACTCAGTGACAGACAGGTCTATTTGAACAGACAGTGCATCCATCCCGTTGTGCCACTCCATAGTCCATCATGGTGACACCTAGTATCTGCAGGAAGGTACTCATGCATAGACACATACCCTCATTTTACATTTTCAGTCTCCCCATGTCTTTGGATTCTTCATCTCTGTGTAGCGGGCATCATCAGGTGCAATAACTTTATGCAAATTTTACAAATCCAATTTTGCGATGCCTGTGTTTATTGAATGGCCAGGGTTCCACTTCAGAAAAGCGTGTTCGAAATCATCAAAAAGCAATCGTCCTCATCGGGGGCAAAACAGACCGAAAGAGGCTTTTGAACATGGAATGAAGTAGATTAATTTGACTGATGTTGAAAGCTTTCAGGATCACTTGAAGGGGCAAAAAAATGAAATGGAAAGGTGATATAGCTAACTGCAAATTTGAGTTTGCTAGATTATTAGAAGATGTGTGAGCTGGCAGATTAATTTGATCGCTATATTGTGGTGCGCAGTGAATGCATGCAAATAACTGCATAAATGATAAAGTAATGGTGTTTTTAACATTACAAAGTACACCGATTAGGCATAACATTATGACCACCTCCTTGTTTCTACACTCACTGTACACACTCCATTTTATCAGCTCCACTTACCATAAAGAAGCACTTTGTAGTTCTACAATTACTGACTGTAGTCCATCTGTTTCTCTACATACCTTTTTTGCCTGCTTTCACCCTGTTCTTCACTGGTCAGGACCCCCACAGGACCACCACAGAGCAGGTATTATTTGGGTGGTGGATCATACTCAGCACTGCAGTGACACTGACATGGTGGTGATGTGTTAGTGTGTGTTGTGCTGGTATGAGTGGATCAGACACAGCAGCGCTGATGGAGTTTTGGAAAATGTAAATGTAAATGTAAATAGTCCACCAACCAAAAACATCTAGCCAACAGCGCCCCATAGGCAGCGTCCTGTGACCACTGATGGAAGTCTAGAAGATGACCAACTCAAACAGCAGCAATAGATGAGCGATCATCTCTGACTTTACATCTACAAGGTGGACCAACTAGTAGATGTGTCTAATAGAGTGGACAGTGAGTGGACACGGTATTTAAAAACTCCAACAGTGCTTCTGTGTCTGATCCACTCATACCAGCACAACACACACTAACACATTGCCACCATGTCAGTGTCACTGCAGTGCTGAGAATGACCCACCACCCAAATAATACCTACTCTAAGGTGGTCCTGTGGGGGTCCTGACCATTGAATAACAGGGTGAAAGCAGGCTAAAAAAACATGCAGAGAAACAGATGGACTACAGTCAGTAATTGTAGAACTACAAAGTGGAGCCGATAAAATGGACAATGTATGTAGAAAGAAGGAGGTGGTTTTATTGTTATGGCTGATCGGTGTATATCTGTGTGATGTGGTGTCAGGGTTTGATGTGCTCTGTGATGTTAGGCGTGTGTTCATGTTGAGCTGATGCTTTTGGTGGGCTGAGCCCAGTGATCAGTGTAATGTTAGTTTTGGAGACTCCTGCTCTACCAGTTCAATAAAGAAGCATGAAAAACCATTTCCTCTGGAGTCGTCCTTGACCGAGCAGACGCCACAATATTTCACTATATTTGTTGGTGGCCAGTTTAATATACACTGCAATTGCTTGGGTATTAAGTGTTTGTTAGCATTTTCTATTGCTGCACATGTAATGAAATACGTTTGTTTGTTTTTTCTTATGAAATAGTTTAAATATTTAATGCTTTTCCACCAGCTTTATGCTGATGCTGTTGAAATGATAACGATACTGTATGCTTACTAAAGATGTAACATGTTTTACCCTTTAAATGTGGTACAGTCCATCAGTTTTTCTCATTAATAATACATTGTTTTCCAGTTTTCCCATTATAAGGCAAGTGGTTGGTTTAAACAACAATAATCCAGACATGATTACAGCAACAACAACAATAATAACTATCCCTGAGTCCCACCACAGCACCTCTATTGGCTGCAGGTCCGGCTCACTATCCCAATCCAAAACCAAATTCTGTTTTCTATTAGACATTAAGATGTGAACTTGCTTTTGTGTTTAGATCATTGTCATAGGGCTTGTTAGTTAAGATACAGGACTAGTAATGAGAAGGTCATTGGTTTAAGCCTCATCACTGCCAGCCAACAGCGCCCTGTGGGCAGCATCCTGTGACCACTGATGAAAACAGCAGCAATAGATGAGCGATCGTCTTTGACTTTACATCTACAAGGTAGACCAACTAGGTAGGAGTGCCTAATAGAGTGGACAGTGAGTGGACACGGTATTTTAAAACTGTGTCTGATTCACTCATACCAGCACAACACACACTAACACACCACCACCACGTCATTGTCACTGCAGTGCTGAGAATGATCCACCACCTAAATAATACCTGCTCTGTGATGGTCCTGTGGGGGTCCTGACCATTGAAGAACAGCATAAAAGGGGCTAACAAAGCATGCAGAGAAACAGATAGACTACAGTCAGTAATTGTAGAACAGCAAAGTGCTTCTATATGGTAAATGGAGCTGATAAAATGGACAGTACGTGTAGAAACAAGGAGGTGGTTTAAATTTTTTGGCTGATCAGTGTAAGTGCACAGTAAACCCTCAGTGAAGTAGGGTGGTGGAGGCATTATGATATGAGGCTATATATTTTTTTCTGTAATAGCCTGATGACTGCTTCATTTTTACAGTATCTTAAAAAAACCTTCTTGTTTTTATTTATTCATTCATGTATTATTTTTTAACATTGATTTTAATAAGCACGGTGTTTACCTCTCCTAGTTTTAAAGTAATATCTGGAATGCCGGCCAGCAATGTAATAAATTAAGCAATTACTGCAGACTCACATCTCTCAGTAGCCCATTTATTACATAACATGCAGAAATAAAAGCTGGCTGGCATTCCTTTAGTGCCATTACATTGGGTGGATCCATTTTCATATTCTCTATTTCTTAATGTATATCTTGGCAGGTGTATGTGAATACGTAAATGCTCCATTCCCATATGGGACCCCCCTCGAGTGTCATTATTTTTTGCAAGCAACATCTTTCGAAACATATGCTTATGCATGAGTAAAGCATTTTTTGGGAATATAGAGTGAACCCAGGGGTGCAAATTTGGTGACAATTAGAGAGAGTAAATGTCAGGAGACTTACCTACCCGCAGTATTCATTTATTTATTTTTAGTAACTGTTTTATCCTTGTCAGGGTTGTGGTGGGATTGATGCCACTTTGAAGCACTGGGTACTTTAGACAGGATGCCAGTTTATCACAGAGGGACACATGCTCACATACTAGCTATAGGACATACACTGATCAGCCATAACATTAAAACCATCTCTTTGTTTCTACACTCACTGTCCATTTTATCAGCTCCACTTACCATATAGGAGCACTTTGTAGTTCTACAATTACTGACTGTAGTCCATCTGTTACTCTACATACTTTAAAAAAAAACCTGGTTTCACCCTGTTCTTCAATGGTCAGGACCCCGACAGGACCACCACAGAGTAGGTATTATTTGGGTGGTGGATCATTCTCAGCACTGCAGTGAAACAGACATGGTGGTGGTGTGTTAGTGTGTGTTGTGCTGGTATGAATGGATCAGACACGGCTGCGCTGCTGGAGTTTTTAAATACAGTGTCCACTCACTGTCCACTCTATTAGACACTCCTACCTTGTAGATGTAAAGTCAGAAACGATCGGTCATCTATTGCTGCTGTTTGAGTTGGTCATCTTGTGGACCTTCATCAGTGGTCACAGGACGCTGCCCAAGGGGCGCTGTTGGATGGATATTTTTGGTTGGTGGACTATTCTCAGTCCAGCGGTGACAGTGAGGTGATTAAAAACTCCATCAGCATTGCTGTGTTTTATCGACTCATACCAGCACAACACACACTAACACACCACCACCATGTCAGTGTCACTGCAGTGCTGAGAATTGTTCATCACCCAAATAATACCTGCTCTGTAGTGGTCCTGTGGGGGTCCTGACCATTGAAGAACAGGCTGAAGGCAGGTTAAAAAAAAGTATGTAGAGAAATAGATGGATTACAGTCAGTAATTGTAGAACTTCAAAGTGCTTCTATATGGTAAGTGGAGCTGATAAAATGGACAGTGAGTGTAGAAACAAGGAGGTGGTTTTAATGGTATGGCTGATCAGTGTATTAGGGCATTAGTTTGTGGCATTGAGTTTCTTTTTTAAAATACTTGAAGGTGAAGATTCGACTTTGATGGTTCTGAATCAGTGAGATTTTAGCCTATAGGCTAAAGAAATATATTAGGGTTTAATTAAGTGATTTAACTTGCCAATTACATTTGCTAAATGGTTGACTGAGTTACCAAATGAGCAATTATTTTTTAGCTAGTCATATGTGTGTTGGATTATTTTAGTTCTTGATTAAATAACATGTTGTACAGAATGTGTTGTATAAAAGGTTGATTTAAAGTTATTTAGTGTGACAGAATATGCAATAACAGAAGCAACCAGAGCAGAACAACTTCTGTATAACTGAGGGTGGCACAGTGGCAGTGGGAAGCGCTGTCACCTCACAGCAAGAAGGTCCTGGGTTTGATTCCCAGGTGGGGCGGTCCGGGTCCTTTCTGTGTGAAGTTTGGATGTTCTCCCCATGTCTGTGTGGGTTTCCTTTGGGAGCACCAGTTTCCTTCAACAGTACAAAGACATACAAGTGAGGTGAACTGAAGATACTAAATTGCTCGAGACTGTGTTTGATATTGAACTTGAACTGATGAATCATGTGTAACAAGTAACTAACTGTCCTGTCATGAATTAAACCAAAGTTCCTGACCTTAAAATCCTAATAAACAAACAAAACAACACTGTATAATAGTAGTTTTCAATATGCATTTTCTTTGTTATGTCTTTATTTGTACATATACACCAATAAACCAGACCATTAAAACCACCTCCTTGTTTCTACACACATTGTCCATTTTATCAGCTCCACTTACCATACAGAAGCACTTTGTAGTTCTACAATTACTGACTGTAGTCCATCTGTTTCTCCGCATGCTTTGTTAGCCCCCTTTAATGCTGTTCTTTAATGGTCAGGACCTCCACAGGACCCAACACAGTTTAGGTATTATTTGGGTGGTGGATCATTCTCAGCACTGCAGTGACACTGACATGGTGGTGATGTGTTAGTGTGTGTTGTGCTGGTATGAGTCGATAAAACACAGCAGCACTGCTGGAGTTTTTAAACACCTCACTGTCACTGCTGGACTGAGAATAGTCCACCAACTACAAATATCCAGCCAACAGCGCCCCGTGGGCAGCGTCCTGTGACCACTGATGAAGGTCTAGAAGATGACCAAAAAACAGCAGCAATAGATGAGCGATCGTCTCTGACTTTACATCTACTAGGTGGACCAACTAAGTAGGAGTGTCTAATAGAGTGGACAGTGAGTGGACATGGTATTTAAAAACTCCAGCAGCGCTGCTGTGTCTGATCCACTCATACCAGCACAACACACACTAACACACCACCACCATGTCAGTGTCACTGCAGTGCTGAGAATGATCCACCACCTAAACAATACCTAATCTGTAGTGGTCCTGTGGGGGTCCTGACCATTGAAGAACAGGGTGAAAGCAGGCTAAAAAGATATGTAGAGAAACAGATGGACTACAGTCAGTAATTGTAGAACTACAAAGTGCTTCTATATGGTAAGTGGAGCTGATAAAATGGACAGTGAGTGTAGAAACACCAGTGAGTAAAAGTAAAAATAAAAATAAAAGTTGATTGAACACTCGTTTCTATGCACAGTATGATGGATGTGTTTTGACAAGCTGGTTTGGATCGCGTGTAAATAAGTTTGACTCATTAATCTCTTTGTCCCATTTGCTGACCCGACTTCCTGCCTCAGCATGCCTACTGCTTGGAATAGCACTTTGCTAGGCACTAACTTTTTCTTTTCCATCAGCTGTGACCTGTTCACTGCTGGAAGCTGGCATTAGTAAAGCTATTGCCAAATATCACTGTTCCTCTCTCTCCCACTTATCCCACTAATACCCTCACTCACTCCTCGTCCCTTTGTCATTTTTCACATCCTTCTGCCTCTCTCCCACTCATCTCCTTTTGTTTTTTGGAGTGCCATTCTCAATAGTTCACATACGGATGCTCTCTCACACATGACTCATAGTCATAAAGTTATATTACTACACTGGGCTTGTTTCTGTGCAATAGAAATAAATGAGGAGTTCTGGAGCTCTGGAACATTAGCCATGGGGAAAATGCAAATAATTATTGTGATTGGTTGGTGAAGAGGAATATAAAGATAATGAGGATACTTAAAGAGAGGAAAGAACAATAATCTGATTAGGATTAATGTCATCAGGAAACCAGATAAACTGTGTTGTCCTACAGTATTTTAAAAACAGTAAAACAAATGAAACTGCTTAAGCTTATATATATATATACCAGCTCAAATGACCATATAGAAGCACTTTGTAGTTCTACAATTACTGACTGTAGTCCATCTGTTCTTCTGCATGCTTTGTTAGCCCCCTTTCATACTGTTCTTCAATGGTTAGGACCCCCACAGGACCACTACAGAGCAGGTATTATTTAGGTGGTGGATGATTCTCAGTACTGCAGTGACACTGACATGGTGGTGGTGTGTTAGTGTGTGTTGTGCTGGTATGAGTGGATCAGACACAGCAGCGCTGGTGGAATTTTTAAATACCGTGTCCACTGACTGACCACTCTATTAGACACACCAACACCTAGTTGGTTCACCCTGTAGATGTAAAGTAAGAAGCGATCGCTCGTCTATTGCTGCTGTTTAAGTTGGTCATCTTCTAGACCTTCATCAGTGGTCACAGGACGCTGCCCACGGGGCACTGTTGGCTGGATATTTTTGGTTGTTGGACTATTCTCAGTCCAGATGTGTCAGTGAGGTGTTTAAAAACTCCAGCAGCACTGCTGTGTCTGATCCACTCATACCAGCACAACACACACTAACACACCACCACCATGTCACCTGTAGTGCTGAGAATGATCCACCACCTAAAAAATACCTACTCTGTGGTGGTCCTGACCATTAAAAAACAGCATGAAAGGGGGCTAACAAAGCATGCAGAGAAACAGATGGACTACAGTCAGTAATTGTAGAAATGCAAAGTGCTTCTATATGGTAAGTGAAGCTGATAAAATGGACAGTGAGAGTAGAAACAAGGAGGTGGTTTTAATGTTACGGCTGATCAGTGTTTATTGCTGCTCATGCCTCCTTCGATCCATGCTTTCTGCACAGGCGCCTATATCTGCTAACCAGGGTCCTTACACAGCGTTTGAAGACCCCACCAACTTAGTTTGGTCATTCCACCCAGCAAACACGCTTTTCAACTATTGTCTGCTGCAGGTACTGCCAATTGTGCTTGCTAGATGGCACCCAGCCGACCGGTGGCAGAGCCGAGATATAATCTGAGGTGTTCAGAATGTCGGTGCTGGTGTGCTAGCGGAATATCCACTTGGGCGCTTAAGTTTCCCATTTTAATTAAAGATGGGGATTTGGCCCATGCATATTGGCATTGACTTGAATTTTGTTAGGATTTTATTAATCAAAAATGGTCAAAAAACAAAAGGAAGCAAAAAAATTAACTCTCTGGCAATTATTTGTCTTGTCAGTTTTCAATTTTGAAGAAAAGAAGGGTTTTTGTATGATCTCAAGGACACCAAACCTTTATTGAAGTATGGAGGTGGAGGCATCGTGACACGAGGCTGTTATTTTGCAAATGACACTGCTGTATTCCACATCATTAAAGAAAACATCAGGGACAATGGTAGCTCAGTGGTTAAGGTACTGGACCAGTAATCAGAGGGTTGCTGGTTTAAGCCCCACCACCACCAAGTTGCTACTGTTGGGCCCCTCAGTGAGTTTGTTTATTAGGATTTTAGTGTCATGTTTTACACTATGGTTACGTTCATGACAGGAAACGGTAGTTACTCATTACACAAGGTTCATCATTTCACAAGGTTATATCAAACACAGTCATGGACAATTTAGTGTCTCCAAATCACCTCACTTGCATGTCTTTGGACTGTGGGAGGAAACCAGAGCACCTGGAGGAAACCCACACGGACACGGGGAGAACATGCAAACTCCACACAGAACGGACCCAGACCACCCCACAGTGAGAAAATGTATCTAAAGATTTAATTGAATCTACCAAGAAGCTAAATCTGTATGTTTTAACAAAACAGCACCACATAAAGCTTTAACAGAGCATTTGTAAGATCTGGTACTGATGCTGGGTGAGATTTTCAGGGCTTTGTACAGGCCAGTGCCTCCACACCAAACACATCAAACCATTCATTCATTGTCTGTTTTACCACTGCTTTATCCTTTGTAGGGTCACAGTGGGGGCAATTCACAAGGCAAAAGGTAGGAAACGCCCTGGACTGGCTGCCAGTCCATCACAGGGCAAACACAAACATTTACACCTAGGGCAATTTTAGTAGCTTCAATTAAGCTGCCCGCTTGTTTTTTGACTTTGGAAGGAAACCGGAGCTCCCACAAGAAACCCAAGTAGAAACTCCACACAGTAAGGACCCAGACCACTCCACCTGGGAATCTTCTGTGAGGCGACAGTGCAACAGGTGCTTCATTATTTCTGATGGGTGTTTTGATACCCGTGTCAGCAATCAGTGTTTCTAATACACCCGAATTTAATTATTAAAAGGAGTGTTTACACACAAATAGTGTATACACTGCATTTTAACAACAGCCACTGTATCTGCAGCAATGCTGCTTCTATTATAGCAGCTCACATATCTTACAAATAGTAATGCAATTTTAAAAAGATGGTGATGTATGTACCATCCACTGTAATTATATTACACTCCCTCGGATGGAGACTATGCTTTAAAAAAGTCCCACAGTGCATTTAGCTGGTTTTCTTTATAAAGCCATGTCTCAGCGGTGTAATTGAGTCAGAGTCGGACCTTTTATCAGTGGACGGTCTTGCTTAAATGGATTGCTTCTTTAATCCTAATGTCAGCACTACCAGGTCGACGTTATAATCCGGATTGAGCCAGTTCATCACTGAAAATCCTGATAGCAACTACAGACATCAGTAATCTCACAACAGACATCGAGCAGTACTACAAAAAGTTCAGCCAAAACAGCTCAGAACCAAAGAGTCATAGACACCATAACAACTCTAAAGGTGTCATGTAAGATCTGGTATGATTAGCAGGTCTTTTAACTCTCAAGTGTGCATCCTAGTGGCCCCTCTTTCCAGGTGAACAATGGCGGTGCACTGCTGTTTACATGATCTTGAAGAAAACAGGACTCATCTGACCAGACAACCTTCTTCCATTACCTTGATGTCCAGTTTTGACACCTGCAGGCATATTGTAGATGCTCTCAGTGGTGGACAGGGGTTGGCATGGGCATTTGGACTGGCATACAGTGTATCACAAAAGTGAGTACACCCCTCACATTTCTGCAAATATTTCATTATATCTTTTCATGGGACAACACTATAGACATGAAACTTGGATACAACTTAGAGTAGTCAGTGTACAGCTTGTATAGCAGTGTAGATTTACTGTCTTCTGAAAATAACTCAACACACAGCCATTAATGTCTAAATAGCTGGCAACATAAGTGAGTACACCCCACAGTGAACATGTCCAAATTGTGCCCAAATGTGTCGTTGTCCCTCCCTGGTGTCATGTGTCAAGGTCCCAGGTGTAAATGGGGAGCAGGGCTGTTAAATTTGGTGTTTTGGGTACAATTCTCTCATACTGGCCACTGGATATTCAACATGGCACCTCATGGCAAAGAACTCTCTGAGGATGTGAGAAATAGAATTGTTGCTCTCCACAAAGATGGCCTGGGCTATAAGAAGATTGCTAACACCCTGAAACTGAGCTACAGCATGGTGGCCAAGGTCATACAGCGGTTTTCCAGGACAGGTTCCACTCGGAACAGGCTTTGCCAGGGTCGACCAAAGAAGTTGAGTCCACGTGTTCGGCGTCATATCCAGAGGTTGGCTTTAAAAAATAGACACATGAGTGCTGCCAGCATTGCTGCAGAGGTTGAAGACGTGGGAGGTCAGCCTGTCAGTGCTCAGACCATACACCGCACACTGCATCAACTCGGTCTGCATGGTCGTCATCCCAGAAGGAAGCTGACGCACAAGAAAGCCCGCAAACAGTTTGCTGAAGACAAGCAGTCCAAGAACATGGATTACTGGAATGCCCTGTGGTCTGACGAGACCAAGATAAACTTGTTTGGCTCAGATGGTGTCCAGCATGTGTGGCGGCGCCCTGGTGAGTTCCAACATGAACATGAATTCCAACATGTACTGTGACATTCTGAAACAGAGCATGATCCCCTCCCTTCGAAAACTGGGCCTCATGGCAGTTTTCCAACAGAATAACGACCCCAAACACAACCTCCAAGATGACAACTGCCTTGCTGAGGAAGCTGAAGGTAAAGGTGATGGACTAAACCCAATTGAGCACCTGTGGCGCATCCTCAAGTGGAAGGTGGAGGAGTTCAAGGTGTCTAACAGCCACCAGCTCCGTGATGTCATCATGGAGGAGTGGAAGAGGATTCCAGTAGCAACCTGTGCAGCTCTGGTGAATTCCATGCCCAGGAGGGTTAAGGCAGTGCTGGATAATAATGGTGGTCACACAAAATATTGACACTTTGGGCACAATTTGGACATGTTCACTGTGGGGTGTACTCACTTATGTTGCCAGCTATTTAGACATTAATGGCTGTGTGTTGAGTTATTTTCAGAAGACAGTAAATCTACACTGCTATACAAGCTGTACACTGACTACTCTAAGTTATATCCAAGTTTCATGTCTATAGTGTTGTCCCATGAAAAGATATAATGAAATATTTGCAGAAATGTGAGGGGTGTACTCACTTTTGTGATACACTGTATATCCGCAGAGCCGCATACCCAGTAAGGTTTGATGCAATGTCAGTTGTGACACATTCCCCAACCTTGGTCTGTACCAGATGCAATAGCCTTTGTGTCCTCAAGTATCAGTGAGTTGGCAGTTCAACACACTTTTGGTGGTTTATGGGTCATACTTTCTCAGACCACTGCTGGTAGGTACTATCCACAGATGCCTGTGGGCACCCCTTGTTGTTTTTTAGATACTTTGACCAAGTCAGATGGGCATTTTGACTGATGTGTAACCGCAGAGCTGCATACGCAGAAGTGTTTGATGCAATGTCAGTTGTGACACATTTCCCAATGTTGGTCTGTACCAGATGCAATAGCCTTCATGTCCTCAAGTATCAATGAGTTGGCAGTTCAACACCCTTTTGGTGATTTATGGGTTGTACTTTCTCAGACCACTGCTGGTAGGTACTATCCACGGATGCCTGTGGGCACCTCTTGTTGTTTTTGAAATACTTTGACCAAGTCAGATGGGCATTTTGACTGGCGTGTAACCACAAAGCCGCATATGCAGTAAGGTTTGGTGCAATATCAGTTGTGGCACGTTTTCCATGGTTGGTCTGTACCAGATGCAATAGCCTTTGTGTTCTCAAGTATCAGTGAGTTGGCAGTTCAACACCCTTTTGGTGATTCATGGTTTGTCCTTTCTCAGACCACTGCTGGTAGGTCCCAACCTCTTGTTGTTTTTGAGATACTTTGACCAAGTCAGACCCAAAGACAATAAGAATTTAGCCATTATTAAAGTCAATTAGGTCATGTTGCATATTTAAGGAACTATAATCAGCCAAACATTTAACATACCTCTGACCAATGACATTCCTAAATTTTTTTTTGCATTTTTCCCCAATTTTCCTTCCAATCTAGTCATGTCCACTTACCCGATTGCATTACGCTTCCTTTTTACTGATGTTGATCTCCACCTTGGTTGAGGAGAGTCGAGTCTAACACACGCCCCCTCCGACACGTGCAGTAACCGACTGCATCTTTTCACCTGCACGAGGCGAGTTCATATGTGGATCAGCGACTCTGTGCAGACGCCATCAAGACGCCATCAATCAGCCAGCAGAGGTCGAAATTGCATCAGTTATGAGGTCCCGTCTGGCACTCCCCTTGAACAACAGCCAATCGTCGTTCTTGTAAGCGTCAAGCCGGATTCCACTGCTGGAGATCAACATCAGTAAAGCCCGGCCAGCATTCACTTTTTAGGGTGTGATCATGGCTGGATTACTGACCGGGCCAGTGGGGCCAGCGCCCAGGGGCCCTTGAGGTCAGGGGGCCCCGGGGGGGCCCTGGCCCAAAACATTTTGCGATGCCTATCAACATTTATGATACAATATATTTTTTTTTCCGAGGGCCCTCCATTTTAAGGATCCTCTGACTATTAGGGACTTTGACCCCAGGGCCTCTTGGGGGCCTTAGCCATGCTTTTGGGGGCCCTAGCCATGCTTTTGGGCCCTAGCCATGCGTTTGGGCCCCTTATGAAAATGGATGAGGCGTTGTGGCACTGCTCTGACTTCGACTTCTGGCTATTAGGGGTACTAGGAAAGAGGGGGGCATATTTGTAGAGGGCCCTGGTTATGAGAGCCCCTACCAGGGGGCCCTAGAGAAGAGCAGGGCATACCATTAGAGGGCCCTTGATCACGAGGGCCCCTGCCCTTGACTTCCATAGAAGTCGTTTACCATGGCTCCTTGACTTTCTAGGGACCTACAAATTGCCAGGCAAGCTCTCATATTTCATAACAGACGTTTTGTTGCAAATATGCGATTCAGGCCCTTACTTAATGTTTCTGAATTTGTATTGTTTCAAAATTATTATGTTCAATTTCTCTTAAGCGCAGAGACACAAATTAATTTAGCAATTTTGCAATTATTTAAATTTAAGACAAGCAATTTCAAGCAGTTTGAATGCATACACACACTTAACTGAGCTATTTGATGTTCTTTTCATGCCTGACAATATGTCCAACAGTGAGCTCACTTTAAAGGCTAACTCACTCACTGCAGCATATCCTTCAGATCTGAACATGAGCCTGGCAGATGAATTGATACAATACAAATCATTCATAACAGAAAAAGAAAAATGTCCTAGTAAAATGCTCAAAACCATGATAAATTTGAATTTACAGTCAACCTTTCCAAATGTCTACATAGCACTTAGACTTTTTTTGACTGTGCCTATCACAAATTGTGAAGGGGAGCGTTCATTCTCCAAACTGGCTCGTATTAAGAATGAACTCAGGATTAGGATGCGCCAAAACCGCCTGAACTCACTATCACTTCTGGCCATTGAATCAGATTTGGTCAGACAGCTTAATTTTGATGAATTAGTGGATGACTTTGCAAGAAAGAAGAGTAGAAAGAAACTTATATAAAATAGATTCTTGTGTTAGGGTTAGTTATTGACAGGTTGTTTAATGTATTAATTTATTTATGTTTTTGGAGGGGGGGGCGCGCGGGGTGGGTCCCTGGGCAACTCTTTGCCCAGGGGCCCAGACTATCCTTAATCCGTCCTTGGGTGTGATCATAATGTTTTGGCTTATTTGTGTATGTACAATTGAACTACACACAGCCCGTTTTCATAGTTTGTATATTTGTATTGAAATTCATAAACTAATCCTTAGGCTTTTAATCTGACAGGAAATGAAGTAGAAGCAATTTCATAAACGGACAGATCCCTGTATTTAATACTTTTAATATCATCAAATTAACATACAAACTTATACAGTATATTGATGCACATTCAGGCTTGATGAACTATAAAGCTAATATAATAAAAGCATAAGCTCAATCAGGGAACACAATTATAAACTTTATTAAGTAGAAATGCTGGAGCTATATATATACTGTATATATACAAAATAACTGAAACACCTGGTTTTAGACCACAATAATTTATTAGTATGGTGTAGGGCCTCCTTTTGCGGCCAATACAGCGTCAATTCGTCTTGGAAATGACATATACAAGTCCTGCACAGTGGTCAGAGGGATTTTAAGCCATTCTTCTTGCAGGATAGTGGCCAGGTCACTACATGATGCTGGTGGAGGAAAACGTTTCCTGACTCGCTTCTCCAAAACACCCCAAAGTGGCTCAATATTATTTAGATCTGGTAACTGTGCAGGCCATGGGAGATGTTCAACTTCACTTTCATGTTCATCAAACCAATCTTTCACCAGTCTTGCTGTGTGTATTGGTGCATTGTCATCCTGATACACGGCACCGCCATTGGATGCACATGGTCCTCCAGAATGGTTCGGCAGTGACGCCGCCCATCTAGCACAAGTATTGGGCCAAGGGAATGCCATGATATGGCAGCCCAAACCATCACTGATCCACCCCCATGCTTCACTCTGGGCATGCAACAGTCTGGGTGGTACGCTTCTTTGGGGCTTCTCCACACCGTAACTCTCCCGGATGTGGGGAAAACAGTAAAGGTGGACTCATCAAAGAACAATACATGTTTCACATTGTCCACAGCCCAAGATTTGCGCTCCTTGCACCATTGAAACCGACGTTTGGCATTGGCACGAGTGACCAAAGGATTGGCTATAGCAGCCCGGCCGTGTATATTGACCCTGTGGAGCTCCCGACGGACAGTTCTGGTGGAAACAGGAGAGTTGAGGTGCACATTTAATTCTGCCGTGATTTGGGCAGCCGTGGTTTTATGTTTTTTGGATACAATCCGGGTTAGCACCCGAACATCCCTTTCAGACAGCTTCCTCTTGCGTCCACAGTTAATCCTGTTGGATGTGGTTTGTCCTTCTTGGTGGTATGCTGACATTACCCTGGATACCGTGGCTCTTGATACATCACAAAGACTTGCTGTCTTGGTCACAGATGCGCCAGCAAGACGTGCACCAACAATTTGTCCTCTTTTGAACTCTGGTATGTCACCCATAATGTTGTGTGCATTGCAATATTTTGAGCAAAACTGTGCTCTTACCCTGCTAATTGAACCTTCACACTCTGCTCTTACTGGTGCAATGTGCAATTAATGAAGATTGGCCACCAGACTGGTCCAATTTAGCCATGAAACCTCCCACACTAAAATGACAGGTGTTTCAGTTATTTTGTCCAACCCCTGTATATATCCTGTTATAAGATTACACAGGTGCCCAAACGTTGCTGATGCGCCACTTTTCTCAATTCCCTGCATCCAGCAATAAAGATGCTGCTTTGCTCTTCTGCAGAATGCTGGGAGAGATAAAAGCATTGCCTTTACTACACAGCACAATTTCTAGTAAATGAACACAAAGGGCGTCAGCTATGAAAAATTAAAGGAAAACAAAATGGCCCACTATGAGCTACCAGAGAAAGCTCTGAAACTGTACCATAGAGATGAAACAACTTTCTTTCAAAAAATCTTCCAATAATTAGTGTTTCAATTATAGTAGCCAAAAGCTGATCCAAAATATCCCACCAGTGAATAACTGGGTTGAAATCTGTAGACTGTAAAGTTCATAGCTTATGATTAGCTTTACTGTTATATTCATGAAATCATTCAATGACCCCTCATCCACTGTGAATGAAGGCATTGTCAACCTTGAACAGACACAGGATAGAGAGCATTATAAAGTCAGATAAGTTTGTTTACTGAAGCTCCTGCCATCTTTGCCTCAATAATGAGCCTTTTTAATTCAATCCGAATTTTTTTTTCCTAAGGGCATTCCTATAGTTGCTTTAAAACCAAGTCTATTGTCAGAAGAGCTGTACAAATAAATGTAACTAATCAAACCTGGGGCGGCACAGTGGCTCGATGGGTAGCACTGTCGCCTCACAGCAAGAAGGTCCTGGGTTCGATCCTCAGGCGGGGCGGTCTGGGTCTTTTCTGTGTGGAGTTTGCATATTATCCCCGTGTCCGCGTGGGTTTCCTCCGGGAGCTCCGGTTTCCTCCCACAGTCCAAAAACATGTAGGTTAATTGGAGACACTGAATTGCCCTATAGGTGAATGGGTGTGTGTATGTGTGTGTGTGTCCAGGGTGTTACTGTGTGCTTTGCGGCCACTGAAAAGCTGGGATAGGCTCCAGCACCCCCTCGCGACCCTAACTGGGTAAGCGGTTAAGAAAGTGAGTGAGTGACTTTGTGCAAAGAGGCACAGTCATGTTGGAACAGGAAAAGGCCTTCCGCAAAGTTGGAAGCAAATTTATTTTATATTAGTGTTTATGAAACTCATTCATGAACTCATTTATGGGGGGGGGTCTACAAACTTTTGGCCACAGATTGTAAATTTATTTATTTATTTAGTATATATTTTTAATTATTTTAATGGGCATTTAAACAGTTGTCACAGTTGAGGTTAGCAATTAAATTAGAATAGAAAAAATAAATACAAATAAAATATTAGTAAATTAATAAATAATAAATAAATCTAATAGATAACGTGCATTATTATAATCTTATAGAACTAATAAAATGGCTAACAATCGTAAATAAATTGACTAGTTATAAACAGCCAGCCAGTTATTTCTATCACAGAGGAAAGTCAGTGTGCGGAGGCACTGGTGCATGTTCTTTTATTATAGGTAATAAAATCAGCTGGTTTGATTAGATAATCCAACACTAAACCTTTTCATAACATAATCATTCTAATCAAATCTTCTAAGTTCATACAACTAAACTACACTGCGCTACGTAACCACTGCAGCTCTGAATATAAAGCATAAATACTTACGTTTGCCATTCCTACTCAAACCAGTTTTGTGATTTACTGACTAAACTGTACTGTAAGGAATATTGGGCTAGACGTGACGAGAGGGGCGGACACACACACACAGATGTTTAACAAACCGTTTAATAATAACGAAACACAAGACAGGATTACACAAGACAGGTTGGAACAAGACAAGACACACTAACACATGACCTAAGCTAAATGCTAATCTAAATACTAATGCTAATCTAAACATACATGAACAAAGCTAAAGCTAAACACATGAAACAAACAAACCTAAATCCTAAGCTAAGCTAACACTAGTGATGTCAACCTCGAAACGCAATCGATTCATTTGAAGCTCAGTGTTTTGAAACGTTGCTTCGAAGTCCGTATCAAAATGAAAAAGTCACGTGACTGTCCCGGAAAAGGTTTTATTACGTCACGCTGCTTCAAAACGTTTCGAAACTGATCAATTGTATATGTCAATGTGTAATAAATATTGCACAGCCTGGTTGCACAAGACCGATGTTACTGTTTGACCACTGATTGGACACTAGATGTCACTGTGGTGCGATGATTCGAATGTTTCACAGGATCTAATATTTTTCCGAATCATTTGTTTCATGTGCTTCGATCTCTCAAAAGCCCCACTTATGCCATCACTAGCTAACACTACACATGAACAAGACTAACAGTAAACAAGACTTCTAAACATGAGCAAGAGCTAACAGACAGGAGCTAACAAAGTAATGAGCTAAGCAAAATTAAAATAATATGAAAGCTAAAGCATGACAAGGGCAAAATAGTCTTCCCCTGACTGATCCCCAGCTCCCTTCTTAAATCCCATGAGCTTATTACCTCAGACGAGGTGCAGCTGTGGGTAATTAGCCGGAGACCAATTACAGTGAGCGGACATTGGCTTGCCAACCTAAACAAAACTTCTCTAACATGTGCCCCTGGAGAGAGGGGCGTGGTACATAAACTCACTCCAGGAGCACAGAGGCTTGATTCGTGACATGTACATTATCAAATGATTAATTACAAATCAATGGTGTATAGTATCATGTAGAGCAGCAGTAATTCAGGCAGAGAATTTTTCTTAACCAAATACACCATATTGCCAAAAGTATTCACTCACCCATCCAAATCCAAACTTACTGCAGAGTCGATTGCTACAGACCATCAAACTTCATGTGGCCTTCAGATTAGCTCAAGAACAGTAGAGAGCTTCATGAAATGGGTTTCCATGGCCGAGCAGCTGCATCCAAGCCTTACATCACCAAGCGCAATGCAAAGCGTCGGATGCAGTGGTGTAAAGCACGCCGCCACTGGACTCTAGAGCAGTATAGACGAGTTCTCTGGAGTGACGAATCACACTTCTCCATCTGGCAATCTGATGGATGAGTCTGGGTTTGGCGGTTGCCAGGAGAACGGTACTTGTCTGACTGCATTGTGCCAAGTGTAAAGTTTGGTGGAGGGGGGTTATGGTGTGGGGTTGTTTTTCAGGAGTTGGGCTCGGCCCCTTAGTTCCAGTGAAAGGAACTCTTAATGCTTCAGCATACCAAGAGATTTTGATCAATTTCATGCTCCCAACTTTGTGGGAACAGTTTGGGGATGGCCCCTTCCTGTTCCAACATGACAAAGCAAGGCCCATAAAGACATGGATGAGCCAGTTTGGTGCGGAAGGTCTTGACTGACCTCAACCAGATAGAACACCTTTGGGATGAATTAGAGCGGAGACTGCGAGCCAGGCCTTCTTGTCCAACATCAGTGTCTGACCTCACAAATGTGCTTCTGGAGGATGGTCCAAAATTCCCATAAACACACTCCTAAACCTTGTGGAAAGCCTTCCCAGAAGAGTTGAGGCTGTTATAGCTGCAAAGGGTGGGCCGACATCATATTAAACCCTATGGATTAAGAATGTCACTCAAGTTCATATGCGTGTGAAAGCAGACGAGCGAGTACTTTTGTCAATATACTGTAGTGTATTTTATTACTTATAATTAATAATTGACTTCATTCATTTTCGTTCCACTACACACAGTGCACAAAGCTCCATATTTTATAATCCTCTGATAATTCCTGCTTATACACCAAGAGAAGAAGAAGCAGTGGTGAAAAAACGGTGTCCCTTCAATTTCATGAACCTTTAATAAAGGCTTTTTTTCTGCCTTCATCATCATTAAAAAGTAGTCGAGACTTTATCCCATATCCTTCACACGTAAAATCCGTTCTGATCTAGCAGCTTCATAATACACTTATTAAACCTCTAATGCACCATGTAGGAAATTATTACTGCTTTATTATCCTCCCTATCAATTTACACATTCAGCTAATAACTGTGAATACCCCTCCGAATACTCACCCGGTGTTATTTGCCCAGAGTAATTAGGAATGACTTTGTGCCAACAGAAGAGCTCAGGGGGTGAGAGAAAAAAATAGTTTTCTAGTGCAGTGCCATGTGTATGGAGTGTGTAGTGCATACTGCAGTATGTAGTGTGGATTGTGTTCGATGTGTGTATTTGGCAGTGTTTAGAATGCAGTGTGTATTGTGTAGTCTGTATTGTGGATTGTGTAGTGTGCAGTGTGTATTGAGCACAGTGTAGTATGTGCTCAATACACGCAAATGTAGAAATGTTTAAATACAGGTTAAAAACTTTTCTTTTTTCTTGTGCCTATGATCGAGCTCGAAATTTTTGCTATTACCCTATTTCTTTTAGTTTTTCATGCTCTTAATAATTCTTTTTATAGTGTAGTGTACATTCTAAATTGTAGTGTATATTTTACTATATTTTCTTTTAGTTTTCATGTTTTAATTGCTTATCTCTCTTGTTTTAATTTCGCATTTCCCAAATTGTAGGGTATATTTTACAATATTTTCTTTTAATTTTTCATGTTCTTAATTTTTATCTCTCTTGTTTGAATTTCATGTTGTCTTAATTGTAACTAAATGTTTGCAAGAAGTCTTTCTGAGGTTCTAGATCTCAGGAATGTTTTAATGCTTTTAATTTTTCCTTATGTAAAGCACTTTGAATTGCCACTGTGTATGAAAGGTGCTATACAAATAAACTTGCCTTGCCTTGCCTTGCCTAGTATGCATAGTATGCAGTGTGTAATGTGCAGTATTTAGTGTGTATAGTGCAGTGTGTATTTTGAGTGTCACTTTTCTCATGTGTACTTCAGCTGCTGATGAATTTTTAGTGAAAGGCTGCTGATGAATATTTGATGCAAGTGCATTGGTGCATGCTGGGAGTTGATGTCAGTGAAAGTGCTGAGGCGGCTCGGCTAAAAGCTGTTTGAATGTTAATCGCTTTGATTGATCGTCCATCACTGGTATACCTGACAGTTAGAAACATGGAATTGTATTTGTAGCTTTTCTACTCTGAAGCACAAGATCAGAGTGTTAATGTGCCACTGATCTCATCATTTATTAATACTGTAAACAATTACACAAGATCTACGTTAGATCTGCTATATTCTGTGCATCTTAAACATCTATCTATCTATCTATCTATCTATCTATCTATCTATCTATCTATCTATCTATCTATCCATCCATCCATCCATCCATCCATCCATCCATCCATCCATCCATCCATCCATCCATCCATCCATCCATCCATCCATTCATCCATCCAACCTCATTTTAGTTTATAGAATTAATATACTGTATATATCATGTATTTGTTAACCTTTGTTAACAAAAAATAATTAAAAATTAATTAAATAAATCCTAGTTTTTTAGGATTAAATACATAAAAAAACTAAACTAAATTAAGTGACATTTCCCAGCTACCTTAAGTTGTATACTGTACTAACTGTGGGTTAGTCCAACCTCAAACAACCCCAATTTATAGGCATAAAGAACTTACCAGCTGTAGTCAATCACGTACAAAATGAGGAGGCCATGTCTTAACATATTGCATCAGAATGTAAAACATATCCAATTATTTCATGCACACAAACAGTGAACTGTCTGGGATGATACTGATCATGATTCTACCAATTATGCTAACATGATGCTTCACGCCGGAGCCTCCTGCATTGTTACAAACAGAACATCAGCTATGAAAACATACTGAGACAAGCCGAAGGCAAATAGTTACATTGTAAATGTGTCAGTAAAGGAACAGCGGCTTCTGTGAGAAAACTCACTGAAATCATTTTGCAGATTCATACCAGACAAACAATCAGTGTCATTAGTGAGTGAAACACTCATTACAATACTGACTAGTATAGAATACTGACTCAAATATTAACTACAACTGGGTATAAATACTTTAATACAACATCAGCATAAAATAATTACATAATAATTACCTTCTGCACCAGTATACAGTATATCAAATGAAAAACATGTTGATGCATTTTAATATATAATTCAATGTATATATAAAATAATTTAAATATATAATTTAACCAAAATGTGCACATTTTCAATGTACATTTTATACACTGTCCCAACTTTTTTGAAGTTGAGTTTGTGTGTATATGAACAGAGCGTCTTTATTTTTCTTCCTCTTCTCCCCCCTCCTATATATCAGCCATAACATTAAAACCACCTCCTTGTTTCTACACACACTGTCCATGTTATCGGCCCCACTTACCATATAGAAGCACTTTGTAGTTCTACAATTACTGACTGTAGTCCATCTGTTCTTCAATGGTCAGGACTCTCCCAGGACCACCACAGAGTAGGTATTATTTGGGTGGTGGATCATTCTCAGCACTGCAGTGACACTGACATGGTGGTGGTGTGTTAGTGTGTGTTGTGCTGGTATGAGTGGATCAGACACAGCAATGCTGCTGGAATTTTTAAACACCTTACTGTCACTGCTGGACTGAGAATAGTCCACTAACCAAAAATATCCAGCCAACAGTGCCTCGTGGGCAGCGTTCTGTGACCACTGATGAAGGTCTGGAAGATGAGCAACTCATGAGCAATTTTAAGATGAGCTAAAAATGTATGTGGAGAAACAGATGGACTACAGTCAGTAATTGTAGAACTACAAAGTGCTTCTATATGGTAAGTGGAGCTGATAAAATGGACAGTGATTGTAGAAACAAGGAGGTGGTATATATATATAAGAGTATATAAATATAAAGTATGTATATAAGAGATGGTGGGCGGAGAGAAAGACAGAGAGGCTGAACATATTTCAGATACCTCAGAGTTTAGTCTAGTCCACTGGGAAATTAATAGTAATATGAACTGCAGCCACACTGCCTAGGTCAGGCCTTTTTTGTAAAACTACTCAAATCATAAGGCCACTTATTAGACAGCAGCTGTAAACCTTCTCTCACTCTAAAAAAATACAATTGACAATCTGATTAGGATCTGTACAAAAAGATATCAGACAGATATAAAACCTTCTTTACTTCTAAAAATTGAATTCAGTTATCAGAATGGGCGTCCCAATACTTTTGGCTATATAGTGTAGGTCTACCTTTGAATTCCAGGTGTGAGTGAGAAAGTAAATGTATGAGTGTGTCACCCTGCAGTAGATGGGCAGCCTGTCTAAGGTGTATTCCAGCCTTGTAGCACCAGACTATTGATAGTCAGATTAAATCTACAAAACTAAACTACATTATATGGCCCAATATCCTAGCCACACATTTACATTTTCAGTATTTAGCAAACACTTTTATACAAAGCTACTTACAGTATACAGTCTAAGCAATTAAGGGTTAAGGGCTTGCTCAAGGGCCCAACATTGGCAACACGGCAGTGGTGAGGTTTGAACCAGCAATCTTCTGCTTACTAGTCTAGTACGTTAACTAACAGGCTACAACTGCCCTACACTACACCTGCTGCAAACAGAATTAAAACAAATTATACAAAATAAATGTTGTTTTCAACTTCCTGGCAATAGTGTGGACCCTTGTGTAAGTAATAGTCCATAAGTTTGGTGTAGAGGAACTCCAGTGGCCTGCACCATGCACACAGCCCATGTCCTTTGGGATGAATTGGAATGTGATCAAAAGCAAGGCTTTCTTGTTTAACATCAGTCCCTTACCTTACAAATGATCTGTTGACTGAATAAAGAATTTGGAAGACACTGTGAAGCTGACATTAAAAAGTCTAGAACTAGAAGAAGAAAAACGCCTTTATTTAGACATATATACATGTACAGATGTACAGTACAACGAAATTCTTTCTTCGCATATCCCAGCTTGTTTGGATGCTGGGGTCAGAGCGCAGGGTCAGCCACAGAACAGCGCCCCTGGAGCAGAGATGGTTAAGGGTCTTGTTCAAGGACCCACCAGTGGCTGCATGGCAGAGCCAGGATTCGAACTCTCAACCTTTCAGTTGATAGCCCAAAGCTCTACACACTAGGCTACCACTGTCCACTTGATTTTATCCTTGGTACCAGAACAGCTTTGACCAACCAGCACCAGACCAGCATAAACCAACTGGGATTGCAAACATGAAATTTATGCTGGTGTGGAAATAATTAGGTTTAAAATGTTTTTTTCCTAAATAAACAAGGCTGCTGAAATATTCATAGAACGTTCCACAAACTTGATTTATTAAAAATGTAATCTCCATGTTTATTCCTTCTAAAATACCCATAATCAGTTGATCATTTACTGCCACATGAACACATCTCCTTAATCTTATTTTTTTATTCACACTCTTGTTCTGAGTTTTAACATAAAAATGTAACAAAGCAAATCAGACTTTCATGTGTTTTTGTAATTGGTTGAGATTTTAGCCTCTGTGCCTGCTGACCTTCCCGAAAGAGCCGACGCCTCTCTATTTGATCCTTTTGAGGATCCGTGAATATGAATTTGTTTGGATGTACACTCACCAAGCACTTTATAGATCCTTATTAGCTTATTAGAACAGCTATGACCAACCAGCACCAGACCAGTACTGACCAGCATAAACCAACTGGATCAATTTGTTTGGATGTACACTCACCAAGCACTTTATTAGGAATGCCCATCTGGTACAAACATTCACTGATTATTTTATATGCTACATGTACCATACATATAGATCCTTATTAGTTTATTAGAACAGCCATGACCAACCAGTACCAGAACAGCACTAGTCAGCATAAACTTGGATTACAAACATGAAAGTTATGCTGGTGTGGTAATAATTAGGTTTAAAATATTTTTCCTAAATAAACAAGGCTGCTGAAATATTCATCTTCATTTTTGAATATAATCTCCATGTTTATTCCTTCTAAAATACCCATAATCAGTTTATCATTTACTGCCACATGAACACATTTCCTTAATCTTATTTTTTTATTCACACTCTTGTTCTGTTTCAACATAAAAACGTAACAAAGCAAATCAGACTTTAATGTGTGTTTGTAATTGGTTGAGATTTTAGCCTCTGTGCCTGCTAACTTTCTCCAAAAGAGCCAACGCCTCTATTTGATCCTTTTGAGGGTTCGTGAATATGAATTTGTTTGGATGTACACTCACCAAGCACTTTATAGATCCTTATTAGTTTATTAGAACAGCTATGACCAATGAGCATCAGACCAGCACTGACCAGCATAAACCAACTTTGGTTACAAACATGGAACTAATGCTGGTGTGGAAATAATTAGGATTAAAATGTTTTTTTTTTTCCTAAATAAACAAGGCTGCTGAAATATTCATCTTTATTTTTATATAATCTCCATGTTTATTCCTTCTAAAATACCCATAATCAGTTGATCATTTACTGCCACATGAACACATCTCCTTAATCTTATTTTTTTATTCACACTCTTGTTCTGAGTTTCAACATAAAAACATAACAAAGCAAATCAGACTTTCATGTGTTTTTGTAATTGGTTGAGATTTTAGCCTCTGTGCCTGCTAACCTTCTCCAAAGGAGCTGATGCCTCTCTATTTGATCCTTTTGAGGGTTCGTAAATATAAATTTGTTTGGATGTACACTCACCAAGCACTTAATAGATCCTTATTAGTTTATTAGAACAGCTATGACCAACCAGCACCAGACCAGTACTAACTAGCATAAACCAACTTGGATTACAAACAGGAAATGTATGCTGGTGTGGCAATAATTAAGTTTAAATTGTTTTTTTCTAAATTAACAAGGTTGCTGAAATATTCATCTTCATTTATTTAATGTAATCTCCATGTTTATTCCTTCTAAAATACCCATAATCAGTTCATCATTTACTGCCACATGAACACAACTTCTTAATCTCATTTTTATTTTCACACTCTTGTTCTGAGTTTCAACATAAAAACGTAACAAAGCAAATCAGACGTTATTGTGTTTTTGTAATTGGTTGAGATTTTAGCCTCTGTGCCTGCAGACCTTTGGTCCTGGATTCTGTAAAGTTGCTTTGAGACAATGTCCATTGTAAAAAGCGCTATATAAATAAATTTGACTTGACCTTCTCCAAAGAAGCTAACGCTTCTACATTTGATCTTTCTGAGGGTTTGTGAATATGAATTTGTTTGGATCCATTTGTTTGGATGTACACTCAGCAAGCACTTTATTAGGTACGCCCATGTGTTACAAACATTCATTGATTATTTCCCTTAATTTCCTTCGGGATTAATAAAGTATCTATCTGTCTGTCTGTCTGTCTGTCTGTCCGTCCACCCGTCCGTCCCTCTTATTTTATATGCTACATGTACTGTACATATAGATTCTTATTAGCTAAATCGAACAGCCACGACCAATGAGCACCAGACCAGCACTAACCAGCATAAACCAACTTGGATTACAAACATGAAAATTACCCTGATATGGAAATTATTAAGTTTAAAATGTTTTTCCTAAATAAACAAGGATGCTGAAATATTCATTTTGATTTATTTCAATATAATCTCCATGTTTATTCCTTCTCCATAAAGGAGATTCCTTTCTCCATGTTTATAACACATCTCCTTAATCTTATTTTTTTATTCACACTCTTGTTCTGAGTTTCAACATAAAAATGTAACAAAGCAAATCAGACTTTAATGTGTTTTTGTAATTGGTTGAGATTTTAGCCTCTGTGCCTGCTGACCTTCCCATAAGAGCCGACAGCTCTCTATTTGATCCTTTTGAGGATCCGTGAATATGAATTTGTTTGGATGTTCACTCACCAAGCACTTTATAGATCCTTATTAGCTTATTAGAACAGCTATGACCAACCAGCACCAGACCAGTTCTGACCAGCATAAACCAACTGGATCAATTTGTTTGGATGTACACTCACCAAGCACTTTATTAGGAATGCCCATCTGGTACAAACATTCACTGATTATTTTATATGCTACACGTACCATACATATAGATCCTTACTAGTTTATTAGAACAGCCATCACCAACCAGTACCAGAACAGCACTAGTCAGCATAAACTTGGATTACAAACATGAAAGTTATGCTGGTGTGGTAATAATTAGGTTTAAAATATTTTTCCTAAATAAACAAGGCTGCTGAAATATTCATCTTCATTTTTGAATATAATCTCCATGTTTATTCCTTCTAAAATACCCATAATCAGTTGATCATTTACTGCCACATGAACACATTTCCTTAATCTTATTTTTTTATTCACACTCTTGTTCTGTTTCAACATAAAAACGTAACAAAGCAAATCAGACTTTAATGTGTGTTTGTAATTGGTTGAGATTTTAGCCTCTGTGCCTGCTAACTTTCTCCAAAAGAGCCAACGCCTCTCTATTTGATCCTTTTGAGGGTTCGTGAATATGAATTTGTTTGGATGTACACTCACCAAGCACTTTATAGATCCTTATTAGTTTATTAGAACAGCTATGACCAATGAGCATCAGACCAGCACTGACCAGCATAAACCAACTTGGGTTACAAACATGGAACTAATGCTGGTGTGGAAATAATTAGGATTAAAATGTTTTTTTTTTCCTAAATAAACAAGGCTGCTGAAATATTCATCTTTATTTTTATATAATCTCCATGTTTATTCCTTCTAAAATACCCATAATCAGTTTATCATTTACTGCCACATGAACACATCTCCTTAATCTTATTTTTTTATTCACACTCTTGTTCTGAGTTTCAACATAAAAACATAACAAAGCAAATCAGACTTTCATGTGTTTTTGTAATTGGTTGAGATTTTAGCCTCTGTGCCTGCTGACCTTCTCCAAAGGAGCTGATGCCTCTCTATTTGATCCTTTTGAGGGTTCGTAAATATAAATTTGTTTGGATGTACACTCACCAAGCACTTAATAGATCCTTATTAGTTTATTAGAACAGCTATGACCAACCAGCACCAGACCAGTACTAACTAGCATAAACCAACTTGGATTACAAACAGGAAATTTATGCTGGTGTGGCAATAATTAAGTTTAAATTGTTTTTTTCTAAATAAACAAGGTTGCTGAAATATTCATCTTCATTTATTTAATGTAATCTCCATGTTTATTCCTTCTAAAATACCCATAATCAGTTCATCATTTACTGCCACATGAACACAACTTCTTAATCTCATTTTTATTTTCACACTCTTGTTCTGAGTTTCAACATAAAAACGTAACAAAGCAAATCAGACGTTATTGTGTTTTTGTAATTGGTTGAGATTTTAGCCTCTGTGCCTGCAGACCTTTGGTCCTGGATTCTGTAAAGTTGCTTTGAGACAATGTCCATTGTAAAAAGCGCTATATAAATAAATTTGACTTGACCTTCTCCAAAGAAGCTAACGCTTCTACATTTGATCTTTCTGAGGGTTTGTGAATATGAATTTGTTTGGATCCATTTGTTTGGATGTACACTCAGCAAGCACTTTATTAGGTACGCCCATGTGTTACAAACATTCATTGATTATTTCCCTTAATTTCCTTCGGGATTAATAAAGTATCTATCTGTCTGTCTGTCTGTCCGTCCACCCGTCCGTCCCTCTTATTTTATATGCTACATGTACTGTACATATAGATTCTTATTAGCTAAATCGAACAGCCACGACCAATGAGCACCAGACCAGCACTAACCAGCATAAACCAACTTGGATTAAAAACATGAAAATTACCCTGATATGGAAATTATTAAGTTTAAAATGTTTTTCCTAAATAAACAAGGATGCTGAAATATTCATTTTGATTTATTTCAATATAATCTCCATGTTTATTCCTTCTCCATAAAGGAGATTCCTTTCTCCATGTTTATAACACATCTCCTTAATCTTATTTTTTTATTCACACTCTTGTTCTGAGTTTCAACATAAAAACGTAACAAAGCAAATCAGACTTTAATGTGTTTTTGTAATTGGTTGAGATTTTAGCCTCTGTGCCTGCTGACCTTCCCATAAGAGCCGACGCCTCTCTATTTGATCCTTTTGAGGATCCGTGAATATGAATTTGTTTGGATGTACACTCACCAAGCACTTTATAGATCCTTATTAGTTTATTAGAACAGCTATGACCAACCAGCACCAGACCAGTACTGACCAGCATAAACCAACTGGATCAATTTGTTTGGATGTACACTCACCAAGCACTTTATTAGGAATGCCCATCTGGTACAAACATTCACTGATTATTTTATATGCTACACGTACCATACATATAGATCCTTATTAGTTTATTAGAACAGCCATGACAAACCAGTACCAGAACAGCACTAGTCAGCATAAACTTGGATTACAAACATGAAAGTTATGCTGGTGTGGTAATAATTAGGTTTAAAATGTTTTTCCTAAATAAACAAGGATGCTGAAATATTCATTTTCATTTATTTCAATATAATCTCCATGTTTATTCCTTCTCCATAAAGGAGATTCCTTTCTCCATGTTTATAACACATCTCCTTAATCTTATTTTTTTATTCACACGCTTGTTCTGAGTTTCAACATAAAAACGTAACAAAGCAAATCAGACTTTAATGTGTTTTTGTAATTAGTTGAGATTTTAGCCTCTGTGCCTGCTGACCTTCCCAAAAGAGCCGAAGCTTCTCCATTTGATCCTTTCGAGGATCCGTGAATACCCGTGACTCTCTCTGTTTAGCCATGGTCTCATCTGAGCATTTTTCACACATGAAAATCAATTTTGGAATTCGTTGTGATGAACAGCAATGCGAGTCTGTTTTGTCACGCTCATATTTTCACTCGGTTTCTCTTTTTCACACTGTTGCTGCAGAAAATAGGTCTTTTGATTGGAGGAGAAAACAAAACAAGAAAAAAAACCCTTACGTTTTTAGATTATTTTTGAACACAGAAGTCGGATATGTGGAATACGCTAAAATAGAATAGGATAAAAATATAAGCATATGAAGATAAAATACAAAGTTTTTCAAATCTAATGTTGCCAGAAAGAAAAGATCTAAAAGGCCCAAGGCCTTGTCGTAAAGGGAGAATCCAATATTATGTTTACAGTTCTCAAAGACAAAAACAAAGCCTTAGAAAACAAGCCTATTGCAAGAAAATAAAAGTTGCCAGAAGGTTTTCTTTTGCACGTCTAAGAGAAGGAAAGAATGGAAGACTTTTTGGCAGAACATGGAGCGTTTGATTCAGAGTGGTTCAGCAGAGTTGTGTGGAGTGAAAGATCATGATTTGAATTGTATGATGATTCTCTAGAGAGGTGTCTTCAGAGATGAGAGTTACAATAGTGAGTGCATCTCCATGTGGATAAACATGAAGGAAGTGTCGGCTGCTGGTACTGGTGTGATGATTCACTGTGAAGACATTGCATGCATGAATTTAATTGTTTTTATGTTATCATTGCAATTTTTTTGGAGTTTGCATGTTCTCCTTGTGACCTCATGGACTTCCTCTGGATGCTGCAGGTTTTCTCTGGTAGCGCGTTACCACCACAATAACTCGGGTCCTTGCCTGCCGGCTAGGCTGAGCGGCCACATGAACAACGATTGGCCTGTTGTTCAGATAGGAGTGGGATTAAACCGGATGGGGTCTCTCTCTCATAACTAATGCAGTTATGACCTCTGCTGGCTGATTGATGGCACCTGCACAGAGATGAGAAAAGAGTGCTCTCAGGGTGTGTCTCTCCGTACACAGTGCTGAGCTGCGCTGCACTCGTCAAAGTGTAGGTGACAAGATGCATACGGCATGCTGCTCACGTGTCAGAGGGGGCGTGGGTTAGCTTTGTTCTCCTCAATCAGAGCAGGGATCGGCATTGGTGAAGAGGAAGCATGACGCAATCGGGCAATTGGACGCGCTAAAAAGGGAAAAAAAAGCATTAATAAAAAGTATATAAAAAAAAAGAGCTCTGGTTCTTGAACTGGTTCTGTTCGGGTTTCTTTGAACCTTTGTGTTTTTTAGAGAACGACTTTTTCACCATTTTTTTCCCCCCTAATCTAGTCGTGTTCAATTACCCTGATTGCGTCCTCTATACTGATTTGACCCTTCACCACTGACTGAGGACGCCTCTCAACTGACATACGCCCCCTCCGGCACGTACAGTCAGTACAGACTGCCTTTTTCACCTGCACGAGTCAAGTTCATACACTGATGGGCACTGTGTATGGAGGGCCACACCCCATCAACATTATTCCTCAGCCCTGTGCAGGCACCTTCAGTCAGCCAGCAGGGGCCGCAGTTTCACCAGTTATGAGGACCTATGATCCGATCTTTTTACCCCTATGAACAACAGCCAATCGTTGTTCATGCCGCCCAGCCCAGTCGGAAAGGCAGAGCTGATATTCGATGCGATGTATTCGGAATCCCCATTTTGAGTGGCTTTTCACCAGTTTTTAAGAACCAAGCCTACGTCATCAACGGTTGGCGTTGTGCAACGAAAGTAAAGAGTAGTAACACAATGGCGGAGTGTGTAGATTACCTGTGAGCATTTGTGCTGTTGTCACAGATGTTCGTTTTTATGTAAAAAGCATGGCTCAGCTATTGGTAATAAAAAGACGTAGGAGGTGACTCCATTTGTCATGTTTGTTGCCATTCTTGCTTTCTTTAGTGTATTTACGTGGGAAGTGTTTTTCACCGCGACCCTCGGAGCAAATAGCCGACTTGTGTGATATAACCATCAAACCCAGTCTAAAATACAATACATATACAGTATCTGTTTTTAGCTGTATTTACTTCATGTGTGGTGGTTCTGCAGCTCAGGGTTCTGAGAATCAGAGTCGAAAAAGCTTAACGTATAAAAGCTTGGTTGAACGTGGCTGAATATACTAAAAGTACGACATAGTAACACTAAACTTCTCTCCATCATTACTGGTTATAAGAGCTCTGTACTGCCCACATTCATCGCTCGTTGTTTTAGTACAACAAGCCACGTTAAGCTTTATTTTTCACGTTAAGTGTTTTTCGTACTTCATACTGGGTTACTTTTACCGCCTCATATCACACAGTTCATCGCTTTTGAGGCACTTTGAAAATATCAGCGAATATCAGCGGCAAACTGGCCTTAAAATTCAATCATGTGAACTTTAAAAGATGGAAGTAGAGCATCCAACTCCATACAAGACGACAGCACAGCGGTTTTGCAGTTTCTCATGTGAAAGCACCCAGACCTCTACACTTTGACACGCCCACAGGTGACGTCACGGTTCGCACTGAAAAACCAAGTATTCTGTGGTGCCAGATTAGAATGCAAGTTTTCTGTCTGGGTATGGGTGCTCAAGTTCAAAGACATGCAGTCAGGCCAGTTGGAGCTTCTAAAATTACTAGTACTACTAAAAAGTGTGTGTCTGCCCTAGGATGCACTGGCAACTTGTCCAGGGGGTAAAACAGGCAATGAATGAATGAATAAATAAATAAATGTATGAATGAATAATGAATGAATAATTTATTTTCTCCAATCCCTTCATCCTGTGCCAAATTACAGTAAACGGTAAGAATATGTCCTAGACAAGACTCTAATAAATCACATATTTACTCACTCACTTCCATACACCTGGAGGCAATAGAAGCAATTGAGATTATCCAGTCTACCTTCTGCATGTTTTAGGAAGTAAGAGAAACACAGAGAAATCCCCAGGCTGACAGAAAGAGTACGGAAAACTTTTCAAAGGCAGTAACCAAAGGAAAGCAGAAATCCTTCTGGAATGTTCTTCTACAAGTCCTGCATGGATTAATGTGTAATGTTGGAGCTCAGATTTACTTTATAAACTGTAAAGTCCAGAACTTCCCATAAACGTTTAACGATGGTTAAATTGTTTATTCATTGATTGTCTGTTTTTCCACTGATTTAACCTATTAGGGCTCACAAAGGGTTTGATACTATACCCCAGACAGGTTGCCAGTTCATCACAGGGCAAACACACACACACACACACCTAGGGAGACTTTGGTATCTCCAGTTAACCTGACTTCATGTCTTTGGACTGTGGGAACAAAGCCACTAAGACATGGGAAGAACGTGCAAACTCCACACTTAAAAGACCCAGACCACTCCTAGGAATCAAACCCAGGACGTTCCAGGTGTGAGGCAACAGTGCTACCCACCAAGCCACAGTGCTGCCATGATTAACCTAAGCAATAGTATATCCTGTCTTGCTGTGTGCTTACTTCTTGCTTACTACAAAGTAATGTTGTAAGAACTGAGTCTATGCATTCCACCACAGGCCAATTGTCCAAGTCAGGCCAATTGTAGCTACTGAAAATTGCTTCAAGTGTGAGTGTGTCTGCCTTGTGATATACTGGCAACATGTCCGCAGTGTTTTCTGCCTTTGGCCCAATGAATTAGAATGACCGTGGCCCTGACCAGGAGATAGTATATCCTGTCTTGCTGTGCGGTGTACTGTTTATTTACATACTACAAAGTAATGTTGTGAGAACTGAGTCTATGCATTCCACCACAGGCATCTTAAACATCCTGTTCTAGTAGGACTAGCTAACTAGACTAGAAACACTAAGTGAACATGACTTTTGGTATTTAGAACACAACCTCAGTTTACAGAACAAGTCACAGGTGAGACAGACTAAACCTAGAGACACTAATTAGTGGTAACAGGTGCTAACAACAATCACTTAGTATGGACAACAGGGATCTGAAACAAGAGTGAAGCCTACACAACACAAACAGGAACATTTCTTCGACAGTAAGTTGTGATTAGTACCTTCTATTACCTGCATACTTTAATCTACTTGATTGGGCTAAATTTGTTTGGATGTACACTCACCAAGCACTTTATTAGGTTTGCCCATTGGGTACAAACATTCACTGATAATTTTACACCTACCTAAGCTACACCTACCATTCTGAGGTCCAGAGCTCTCTGGAGCAGGTTTTCTTCAAGGATCTCGGTGTACTTAGCTGCATTCATCTTTCCATCTATCAGGACTAGTCGCCCCGGTCCCACTGCTGAAAAACATCCCCACATCATAATGCTGCCACCGCCATGCTTCACTGGAATGGTATTGGCTAGGTGATGAGCGGTGTCTGGTTTCCTTCAGACGTGACACTTGGTATTCAGGCCAAAAAATTCAATTTTGGTTTAATCAGACCAGAGAATCTTGTTTCTTATGGTTTGAGAGTCCTCTAGGTGCCTTTTGGCAAACTCCAAGCGGGCTGTCAGGTGCCTTTTACTAAGGAGTGGCTTCCGTCTGGCCACTGTACCAAAAAGGCGTGATTTGTGGAGTGCTGCTTAAATGGTTGATCTTCTGATAGGTTCTCCCATCTCCACAAGGATATGTTGGTGTTCTGTCAGAGTGACTCTGCTCGCCTCCCTGGTCAAGGTCCGTCTTCCCTGATCGCTTAGTTTGGCTGGGTGGCCAGGTCTCGGAGGATTTTTGGTGGTTCCATTTACGAGTGATGGTGGCCACTGTGCTCCTTGGGACCTGTAAAGCTGCAGCAATTTTTCTGTACCCTTCTCCCGATCTATGCCTTGAAACAATCCTGTTTCTGATTGGCTTGGAGTTTCCTCTGATATGCACTTTCAACTGTGGGACCTTATATAGGCAGGTGTTGAGGTCAGGGCTCTGTGTAGGCCACAGGAGTTTCTTTAAACTGAGCTTTTTTTCATGTCTTGTGTTAAATGTCACTGGCATTAATCAAAATAAACTAACCATTATTATATTAACATGAAATAATGTGTTATATGAAACTAATAGTGCTTTATTTGAGGGCGCGGTGGCTTAGTGGGTAGCACTGTCGCCTCACAGCAAGAAGGTCCTGGGTTCGATCTGGGTTCGATCCCCAGGTGGGGCGGTCCGGGTCCTGTCTGTGCGGAGTTTGCATGTTCTCCCCGTGTCCGTGTGGGTTTCCTCCAGGTGCTCCGGTTTCCTCCCACAGTCCAAAAACATGCCACCAGGCTAATTGGAAACACTGAATTGTCCTACAGATACCTAGCCGCTAGATGCACAAAACAGTGCATTGTAGTGCCAGTCCCAAGCCCGGATAAAATAGGGAGGGTTGTGTCAGGAAGGGCATCCGGCGTAAAAATTGTGCCAAATCAAGGTGGATCATGATCCGCCGAGAGCCGACCTCGTAACTGAATGGAACAAAGGCAGAGGAAGAAGAATAGTGCTTTATTTGGTTCCAAATTGCTCTAAAGATTGGAGGACTTTGGGGGGAGGTTGGTTTGTAGTGGATATATATCACAAACTATACCAAGCGGTAGGATGCAAAAGAATTCCACGTAGGTTACACATATGTATTCTGGCTCCAGCATCCTCCTACATCTCGTGTAGTTGAACTTGGTGAGCATGTGCTTTCTCGTCTTGGGGTTCTGTATCTCTGGTGCTGATGATGCATTCTTCAGGCTTTTGCTCTGAGCTTTGTTTCTGTCTGACGCTAAATGAGGTATTCACTCCCATTATTAAGACTCTCAATGCTAGTGCAGCTGAAGTCTTTCTTCCTCTTTTCATTTTTGGCATGCATTTCTATGTAACGGAGCTGTCAGGATGCCACCCCCACACGTTCATATTTTCTCACATATCCGCATCCAGAAATCCACCCCACCACCAGAACACTTCAGATCACCCATCAATGTCAGCGATATTGCAAAATCTGTCAGAGCTGCAGCCAGCGAATCCTCCGAGCTGATTTACATGCATATAGTGATAACACCGATAGCTGACACGAGACACTATGACAAGTCTAAAGCAAATGATGTTTGAGGAAACTGATCTAGGCTCCTTGTGAATGCTGTCTGACGCTGGAACGCCCATTCTAATAACACTTTCATACCCATCAGTTTCAGCCCTTCCTTCGCTAATGCTATGCTCATTACGGCTTTTCTGCAGATGGATTTGCCGCCCGGCTGTGTGTGCGTATGTGTGTGTGTGTGTGTTTTTCCCTTTCCCCAAGTCATTATTTTGACCGTTCACGCAGGAACTGTCAACACACCTTGTGCTGCTGCCAGTGTACTCAAGGACTTCAGAACGGAGAGATAGTCAGGATTTAAGGCGTCCCATCCAAACGTGGCATGAGATAGAATCAACATGGCATTAATCTCAGGCTCCATCAGATGAAGGTTGGTGCCGCTCGGGGCGGGCACAGACCCCTCGGGTGCACTTCTCCATTAAAGCATTTTCTGTGTCACTTGAATGCTAGAGGTCAGAATTAAATTGAATAGAAAGAGATGCCTAGTGTTATTCAGTGCACTGCTTTTATACCTTGATGCGCTGAGGCGGCATGGTACGGTCATGAAAACAGCACACTGGAACATTTTTATTACGTGTAGCTGCTTTATCCTGGTCAGGGTCACTGTGGGTCTGGTTTTATTAAGAAACACTGGGCTCAAGGCAAACGTAATAGTGCGCTGTGCTACTCAAGCACTGCGTTTAAAAACATTGTATAGTCCGACTAGTATTGTATTTGGTTTGGCCTCAATCGTACTAGTTTTGTATTTGACATGGCCTTAATCAGACTAGTATTGTATCTGGCATGGCCTCAATCGGACTAGTTTTGTATGTGGCATGGCCTTAATTGGACTAGTATTATATTTGGCATGGCCTCAGTCGGACTAGTATTATATGTGGCATAGCCTAACCAGACTAGTATTATATTTGGCATAGCCTTAATTGGACTAGTATTATATGTGGCATAGCCTTAATTGGACTAGTATTATGTGTGGCATAGCCTTAATTGGACTAGTATTATATGTGGCATAGCCTTAATTGGACTAGTATTATGTGTGGCATAGCCTTAATTGGACTAGTATTATATGTGGCATGGCCTTAATTGGACTAGTATTATATGTGGCATGGCCTCAATCGGACTAGTATTATATGTGGCATAGCCTAATCAGACTAGTATTATATTTGGCATAGCCTTAATCGGACTAGTAATGAATTTGGCATGGCCTTAATTGGACTGGTATTATATGTGGCATGGCTTTAATTGGACTAGAATTATATGTGGCATGGCCTTAATTGGAATAGTATTATATGTGGCATAGCCTTAATTGGACTAGTATTATATGTGGCATGGCCTCAGTCGGACTAGTATTATATGTGGCATAGCCTTAATTGGACTAGTATTATATGTGGCATGGCCTCAGTCGGACTAGTATTATATGTGGCATAGCCTAATCAGACTAGTATTATATTTGGCATAGCCTTAATCGGACTAGTAATGAATTTGGCATGGCCTTAATTGGACTGGTATTATATGTGGCATGGCTTTAATTGGACTAGAATTATATGTGGCATGGCCTTAATTGGACTAGTATTATATGTGGCATAGCCTTAATTGGACTAGTATTATATGTGGCATGGCCTCAGTCGGACTAGTATTATATGTGGCATAGCCTTAATTGGACTAGTATTATATGTGGCATATCCTTAATTGGACTAGTATTATATGTGGCATGGCCTCAATCGGACTAGTATTATATGTGGCATAGCCTTAATTGGACTAGTATTATATGTGGCATGGCCTCAGTCGGACTAGTATTATATGTGGCATAGCCTTAATTGGACTAGTATTATATGTGGCATAGCCTTAATTGGACTAGGATTATATGTGGCATGGCCTCAATCGGACTAGTATTATATGTGGCATAGCCTAACCAGACTAGTATTATATTTGGCATAGCCTTAATCGGACTAGTAATGTATTTGGCATGGCTTTAATTGGACTATAATTATATGTGGCATGGCCTCAATCGGACTAGTATTATATGTGGCATGGCCTTAATTGGACTAGTATTATATGTGGCATAGCCTTAATTGGACTAGTATTACAGTGTATCACAAAAGTGAGTACACCCCTCACATTTCTGCAAATATTTTATTATATCTTTTCATGGGACAACACTATAGAACTAAAACTTGGATATAACTTAGAGTACTACTCTAAGTTATATCCAAGTTTCATGTCTATAGTGTTGTCCCATGAAAATATATAATGAAATATTTGCAGAAATGTGAGGGGTGTACTCACTTTTGTGATACACTGTATATGTGGCATGGCCTTAATCGGACTAGGGTTATATGTAGCATAGACTAACCAGACTAGTATTGCATTTGGCATGGCTTAATCGGACTAGTCTGTTCAGACTGAGGTGTATACATGGATGTATTCTATTTTGATTAAGCTTTAAATCAAATTATTAATTAATTATTAGGCTGCATGTAAACATGGCTACTAATGTAAAATACAATCAACTGCAATGGGATGGAGTGTTATTTATGTAAGTAAGTAAGAATTGTACAAATTTGGTCGTGTGCACCAGAAATCTATGTATATTTTGGCATAAAAGAGGCTCATATTAGCTTCTTCTATATTACATCAGTAGGACCATTTTTCTCCTCTGACTTTCTCTACAAATATAATACTAAGTATTAAATAATAAGTCCGTCAGTAAAATGGGAAGCATTCACGTTAAACTCTTACACCAGTCAACCATGAAATCAAACAGGCTTTGTGCATGAGAGAATGCAATATCTGATCTAAAAATTACACCTTTTGCACTATTTCATGATTGCATACACATTCTTATTGCACACTGAAGTCAGCGGGGCATAACATACGCTACATGGACAAAAGGATTGGGACACACTTTTTAATTATTGAGTTTATGAGATTCAACCACAACAGGGATATTTGCTGTTTCAGCATCACTGTGTCCCTGTGCACATACTGTATATCGACATGATGAAAAGCTTGGTTTAAAGAAACCCTAGTGGCCTGAATAGAGTCCTGACCTCAGCCCTACTGAATAGCTCTGGAATGAACTGGAACATCAATCGAGGCTTTCTTGACCAACATTAGTGACTGCTGTACAAAAGCTAGTTTGACTGAATGAACACAAATTCCCACATACTACAGACATACTACGGCCTTGTGAGAAGCCTTCTCAGAACAGCTGAAAAGATCACATAGAGGTCACTCTATTGTTATACCATTTTTTAAATGGGATGTCCAGCAAGCTCATGGTCAGGTGTTCAAATACTTTTAGCCATATGTAGTGTATTACTGGAGTGTGCTTATACAATAAGCTTGTAACAATATATTTACACCGATCAGCCATAACAATAAAACCACCTCCTTGTTTCTACACTCACTGTCCATTTTATCAGCTCCACTTATCATATAGAAGCACTTTCAAGTTCTACAATTACTGACTGTAGTCCATCTGTTTCTTGGTTAACCCTTTTTCATGCTGTTCTTCGATGGTCAGAACCCCCACATAGCAGGTATTATTTGGGTGGTGGGCCATTCTCAGCACTGCAGTGACACTGACATGGTGGTGGTGTGTTAGTGTGTGTTGTGCTGGTATGAGTGGATCAGACACAGCAATGCTGATGGAGTTTTTAAACACCTCACTGTCACTGCTGGACTGAGATTAGTCCACCAACCAAAAACATCTAGCCAACAGCACCTCGTGGGCAGCGTCCTGTAATCACTGATGAAGGTCTAGAAGATGACCAACTCAAACAGCAGCAATAGATGAGCGATCGTCTCCGACTATACATCTACAAGGTGAACCAACTAGGTAGAAGTGTCTAATAGAGTGGACAGTGAGTGGACACGGTATTTAAAAACTCCAGCAGCGCTGCTGTGTCTTATCCACTCATACCATGTCAGTGTCACTGCAGTGTTGAGAATGATCCACCTCCCAAATAATACCTGCTCTGTGGGGGTTCTGACCATCGAAGAACAGCATGAAAGGGGGCTAACAAAGCACGCAGAGAAACAGATGGACTACAGTCAGTAATTGTAGAATGACAAAGTGCTTCTATATGGTACGTGGAGCTGATAAAATGGACATTGAGTGTAGAAACAAGGAGGTGGTTTTAATGTTATGGCTGATCAGTGTATATTCATACCAGGAAGCTGTGGAGTAGGTTTACCAACCTAGAAGCTGTTGTTCAGTACAGCACTATTATTTCTTGTAAAGCTTTTATATAAGTCCAGAATGTCTGTGATAAGATAATTAAACATTCTCCAAGAAGGAAATGATCCAGTTAAAGGAGATTAAGGAGATGGAAATCTAGCTCACGACTTCAATGTGCATTTCAGAATGTTCTGTAATGTTTCAAAGTCGTTTAAATCTATTATTATGGAGGTCAGGAAATGAGCTTTACATCATGCTGTTTATAAAACGGTTCTTTAATCATTTTATTAGCATGTATGAGGTCTTTATCATCCTCGGATATGGGTGCATTAGTTGGATGGTGCGTTCTGAATATTTGTTTTATATTTGTTGGTTATTATACAAACAAACTCACTAATCACTGTACATAATGAGCTCCACCAGATGGCTGCCCGTTAGGGTGGCCACTTCTGTAACCCCTAAAAAGAAGGGCGTGACACTGGATAGTTAGGATAGTGTCTATGGCATACAAAATTAAAACCTTAACTGATATAATTGTGATGCAACCAAATGAACTAGAAAATTGCCATAATAATGAATGTTGTACTCACCACATTTAGAGTCTATTTGTGATACTTTAGTACAAAAAGATGAGCTGACCAATTGTGGTATGTTGACAGCTTGAACAGTTATAAAACTTAGTAATTAACTACAACCCCAAATAAGAAAAAGTTGGGACAGTATGGAAAATGCAAATAAAATAAAAAACACAGTGTTTCTTATATTTACGTTGACTTTTATTTGATTGCAGACAGTTTGAACCTGAAATATTTCATGTTTTGTCTGCTCAACTTCATTTCATTTGTTAATATACCTCCATTCCTTCATTTCAGGCCTGCCACACATTCCAAAAGAACTTGGGACGTGGGCAATTTAGGGCTAGTAATGAGGTGAAAAAACTAAATAATGATGTGATTCCGAACAGGTGATGTCAACAGGTGATTGTAATCATAGTTTGGTACAAAAGCAGCATCCAGGAAAGGCTTAGTTTCTGAGAAGCAAAGATGATCAGAGGATCTCCAGTTTGTCAACAAATGTGTGAGAAATGATTGAAATGTTTAAAATCAATGTGCCTCAAAGTAAGATTGGAAGGGATTTGCATATTTCTCCCTCTACAGTACCTAATATCATCAAACAATTCAAGGATTGGAAGAAACTTCAGTGTGTAAAGGCCAAGGGAGCAAGCTTAAGCTGAACGCCCGTGATCTTTGATCCCTCAGACGGCACTGCATCAAGAACCGCCACTCAACAATAGCTGATATAACCACATGGGTGAGGGATTACTTTGGCAAATCTTGTCAAGCACTACAATACAGAGTTACATGCACAAATGCCACTTAAAACTGTGCAAAAAAAGAAGCCTTATGTTAACCATGTCCAGAATCAACTTCTCTGGGCTCGGAGGCATCTAGGATGGACCATCACACAGTGGAAACGTGTATTGTGGTCAGATGAATCAGCATTCCAGGTCTTTTTTTGCAAACCACCTGTTGCACACATTACAAAGGCATAGCTGCGGAAGAAGAGGGTACGGATACTGGACTGGCCTGTCTGCAATCCTGACCTGTCCCCAATAGAGAATGTGTGGAGAATTTTGAAATGAAAAATGCCACAACGACGACCCCGTACTGTTGCACATCTTAAGACATGTTTCTAGGAAGAACGAGAGAAAATAAAAGCTGAAACACTAAGTCACTTGGTCTCCTCGGTGCCAAAATGTCTTTTAAGTGTGATGAAAAGGAATGGCAACATTACAAAGTAGTAAATGCTTTACCGTCCCAACTTTTTTTGGAATGTGTTGCAGGCCTGAAATGCAGGAATGGATGTTTATTAATAAATGAAATGAAGTTGAGCAGACAAAACATAAAATATCTCAGGTTCATCTTGTCTGCAATCAAACACAAGCCAAAGTAAATGTAAGAAACTGTGTGGTTTTTTTTTTTTTTTTTTATTATTATTTGCATTTTCCGTGCTGTCCCAACTTTTTCTTATTTGGGGTTGTAATTTACCTCAAAGGAGACAATTTATTTTATACTTACTAATATTTTTATTCACATTTTGGCCATATACTTTATTCAATTGGAGAACCCTTCATACCATAGCTAATAAATCAATCCAAGCACTGACAGCTTATACTATAGATTTATTTATCACAATGTTTCAGCTCTAACCAGAAGCTTCTGCAGTCTTATCTAAAAACGTCACACAGAATATAACCTCCTGTAAATGTGAAAATTTGTAGTCACAGCCCGAGGGGCACGAAAGCCGAGAGCCTTCTGTGTGCTAGCATGGGTCGTTGTTGTGCTCCAATTTGAACACGGTGTACGTGAGAGTATTCAGTGTAGTGTGTGGATCAATACTTAATACTAAAGGTTTTTTCTAAAGCACATCGCTGGCAAATGAAGCTTTATTCTTAACCGCTGACCTTGAGATTGAACAATGTCACTTTCTTACCTTGTTACCCACATTAGCTTCGAAGATTCACTGAAATGCTGTGAGAAAAACATTTAGAAATGTGTGGCATGCTTCATGTCAAAATTTCTACAGTGGACCCTTGACTTACGAATTTAATTAACTTAAGTCAAAATGTTCGTTAGTTAAACCTATTTTCCCCATAAGAAATAATGTAAACAGAATTAATCCTTGCCAGACCTCCCAAACACCCCCCTTACCTAACCTTTCTAATGTCTTAAATGGTCTTTTTTGTTATAAATACAAGTATATCTTCCCTTAATCTTAAATTATAGAATATATATTACTGTAATAAACAATAATAAACAACATTTCCTTCTTTTTATATAAAATGTATCTACCAGAAACAACAATAACTCTCATATTTCTCTATTATCTCCTTCTTTATTTCAATAGTGTTGTATTTTGTAGGTGTAACTGCATGAAAGAAAGAATACTTTACTGAGCCGAATTCCTTCTTCTCTCGCTCACCATCCCCTCTGTCTGATACACAGTGACAGCTACTGGCAGGAGTAATTATACAACAACAAATGTAATAGATTCGTTTATTTTATCAGCACTTCTTAGCTCTTCCTCTGCACATTCTTTGGGGACATTTTAATATTGAATTTTACAAAATATAAAATGTATATATATATATATATATATATACTGTATATATATATATATATATATATATATATATATATATATAGAGTGAGAGAGATGGTTGGAGTCAACTTGTTTGTGACGTCACATGTTTTGTGAATTTCTGTTCCTAATTCGAAATTTGTTCGTACGTTAAATTGAAAAAGATCATTCGTAACCCAAAATGTTCGTATGTAAACCGTTCATAACTCAAGGGTCGACTGTATTTCCATTCCATCTTACTGAACTGGAAATCCAGAAATAAATCAGTCATATCACACTGACTGAATCTCCTCACTAAACATGCAAACAATTCAACAGGAAATTCTAATTTGGTTTAACCCAGGGAGTTATTGTGAAGAGAAAACATCAAGTACCTCAGCTGTGATTTGAATGAGCTGTGATTTGTATTTTATGTCCGAGCAGCCACACACAAGCCCAAAATAATTGTGGGTAATGTTAGTATAATTAAGTGTGGTGCACTGGCCAGCATTTATTCCTGTTTATTCCAGTGTTACGACCCATTTAGGGTTAGGCCGAAACATAAAGTGGGTGTGGTTAGATGGAAGCAATTCTGTGTTAATAGAGTTCTAACTAAAAATACTGGGTCATACAATCACAACAATATACAGTGATAATTAACTACAAAGTGCCTACATCATAAATGACAGATACCCCCTACACAGTGGGGTCAGAACCAGTCATACAGGATCACACAGTGTGCAACAATAGCCAAGGTGACTATACAAAGAGACAGCAAACAGAATGACGTGTTTTGATGTATTTTGGAGCTGGGTAGACCATAACACTGATCATATGAAGCTAATAAAACAAATAAATAAATAAACTTTTTATATTTGGATATACACCGACCAGGGATAACATTATGACCACTGACAGGTGAAGTGAATAACACTGATTATCTCTTCATCACGGCACCTGTTAGTGGGTGGGATATATTACTCAGCAAGTGAACATTTTATGCTCAAAGTTGATGTGTTGATGGGCAAGTGTAAGAATTTGAGTGAGTGGGTCAGAGCATCTCCAAAACTGCAGCTCTTGTGGGGTGTTCCCGGTCTACGGTAGTCAGTATCTATCAAAAGTGGTCCAAAGAAGGAACAGTGGTAAACTGGTGACAGGGTCATTGGCGGCCAAAGCTCATTGATGCACGTGGGGAGTGAAGGCTGGCCCGTGTGTTCCGATCCAACAGACGAGCTACTGTAGCTCAAATTGCTGAAGAAGTTAATGCTGGTTCTGATAGAAAGGTGTCAGAATACACAGTGCATCACAGTTGCAGGGCTGTTTTGGCAGCAAAAGGGGGACCGACATAATATTAGGAAGGTCATAATGTTATGCCTGATCGGTGTATATGTGCATTGTTTACATCGTTAAACAGAATTTTGTTCTTTAAGGTTTTAATATAAATAACGCAAGTAGTTTACAGCAGTGTCCCAATTCACATTACTGTGTACTGAATACATGATGCACTACTACACCAGAAAGAGTACTGTTATGTATAGTATGTTCAATACTATAACTTACTTAAAACGTATGGTTTCCAAATAATGTGTGAAAATAAACAACTCAAAACAGACCAGCTCCCCTTCCGCCACTGAGGGGGTGGTGTAAGCAGGCAAGGAATTGTAATAGGACATTGGAAATTACTAAATTTAAAGCGGGAAAAAAGAGAGAGGTTGAGTCTTAAATAAAAATACATTAGAGAATAATGGAATTTTATTTCATTCATTCATTTAAATTTTTATCAACCATTTTATTCTGGTCAGTGTCTCGGAAGGTCTGCTTATACAGTAGACCCTTGAGTTACGAACGGATCTATCTATCTATCTATCTATCTATCTATCTATCTATCTATCTATCTATCTATCTATCTATCTATCTATCTATCTGAGAGTTATTGTTTCTGGTAGATACATTTTATAAAAAAAAAAGAAGGAAATGTATTATGGCGTATGGTACAGCACACATACTGTACTGAGATGTGTGTTTTTTATATACAGTACTACTGTGTATTGTTGTTTATTATTATTTATTACAGTATTATCTATTCTATAATTTAAGATTAAGAAAAAATATACTTGTATTTATAACAAAAAAGACCATTTAAGACATTAGAAAGGTTAGGTAAGGGGTGGTGGTTTGGGAGGTCTGGCACAGATTAATTCTGTTTACATTATTTCTTATGGGAAAAATAGTTTTAACTAACGAACATTTTGACTTAAGGACAGCCCTTCGGTACCAATTAAATTCGTAAGTCAAGGGTCCACTGTACTGTGAAACATTGGGCGGCAATGCAGAACTCACCCAGGACAAGGCATCATTAATCACGGTGATCAAATACAATGTTTCTCCAATCACTCCTCCCTGGTGTCCCTCTCTGCTCTATACACATTCTGACAGTACAAAGTGCATTTAAGTATTGCTCGATTTTACCCACAAATCACCTTTAGGCTACTGTACAATAGAAATATCTCAATACATCCTAAATAATGGAAATTGGACCTGAGCCTGAAGGAGAGAATGACATTCCGCCAATAGATCCTCCTTCAGTTTTCATTAAGGTTGTGTGGAGCACAGCTCAACATGTCGGTCCATTAATGCTGCTATCACAGAAGGCACTGACACAGCCCCATACCATGACAGACCCTGGCTTTTGGACTTGTTGCTGATTACAGTCTAGATGTTTTCCAAACAGTTTTCCAAAAAAGACCTGGAATGCTGATTCATCTGACCACAATACACATTTCCACTCTGTGATGGTCCAAGCTAAATGTCTCAGGGCCCAAAGAAGTCGACCCCACTTCTGGACATGGTTAACATAAGGTTTCTTTTTTGCACAGTAAAGTTTTAAGTGGTTTAATTTGTGCATTTAACTCTGTATTGTAGTGCTTGACAAAGGTTTGCCAAAGTAATCCCTCACCCATGTGGTTATATCAGCTATTGTTGAGTAGCGGTTCTTGATGCAGTGCTGTCTGAGGGATCGAAGATCACGGGCGTTCAGCTTAAGCTTGTGCCCTTGGCCTTTATGCACTGAAATTCCTCCCGATACCTTAAATCTTTTAATGATATTATGCACTGTAGAGGGAGAATTATGCAAATTCCTTCCTATCTTTCTTTGAGATACATTGTTTTTAAACATTTCAATAATTTTCTCACACATTTGTTGATAAACTGGAGATCCTCTGATCATCTTTGCTCATCAAAGACTCAGCCTTTCCTGGATTCTGCTTTTGTACCAAACCATGATTACAATCACCTGTTGACATCACCTGTTTGGAATCACCTCATTATTTCATTTTTTCACCTCATTACTAGCCCTAAATTGCCCCCGTCCCAACATTTTGGAATGTGTTGCAGGCCTGAAATGCAGGAATGGAGGTTTATTATTAAATTAAATTAAGTTGAGCAGACAAAACATGAAATACATCAGGTTCAAACGGTCTGCAATCTAATAATGGCCAAGTTAATGTGAGGAACACTGCATTTTTATTTTATTTGCATTTTCCATACTGTCCCAACTTTTTCTGATTTGGGGTTGTAATTAATAAATTACATAAAGCAAATTTCTTGATTATTATTAACTATAATATAACATTAAAACCACCTCCTTATTTCTACACTCACTGTCTATTTTATCAGCTCCACTTACCATATAGAAGCACTTTGTAGTTCTACAATTACTGACTGTAGTCTATCTGTTTCTCTGCATGCTTTGTTAGCCCCCTTTCATGCTGTTCTTCAATGGTCAGGACTCTCCCAGGACCACCACAGAGCAGGTATTATTTAGGTGGTGGATCATTCTCAGCACTGCAGTGACACTGACATGGTGGTGGTGTTGTGTGTGTGTTGTGCTGGTATGAGTGGATCAGTCACAGCAGCGCTGCTGGAGTTTTTAAACACCTTACTGTCCCTGCTGGACTGAGAATAGTCCACCAACCAAAAATATCCTGCCAACAGCGCCCCATGGGCAGCATCCTGTGACCACTGATGAAGGTCTAGAATATGACCAACTCAAACAGCAGCAATAGATGAGCGATCGTCTCTGACTTTACATCTACAAGGTGGACCAACTAGGTAGGAGTGTCTAATAGAGTGGACAGTGAGTGGACACGGTATTTAAAAACTCCAGCAGCGCTGCTGTGTCTGATCCATTTACATTTTCAGCATTTAGCAGACGCTTTTATCCAAAGCGACTTACACAATGAGCAATTGAGGCCTTAAGGATGAGTTAAGGGCCTTGCTCAGGAACCCAACAGTGGCAACTTAGTGGTGGCGGGGCTTGAACCGGCAACCTTCTGTTTACTAGTCCAGTACCTTAACCACTGAGCTATCACTGGCCCACTCATCCACTCATACCAGTGTCACTGCAGTTCTGAGAATGATCCACCACCTAAATAATACCTGCTCTGTGGGGGTCCTGACCATTGAAGAACAGTATGAAAGGGGGCTAACAAAGCATGCAGAGAAACAGATAGACTACAGTCAGTAATTGTAGAACTACAAAGTGCTTCTATATGGTAAGGAGGGGGTGTTATGGTTGATCAGTGTATGTTACGTACATCTATGTAAATGTATGTAAACGTTTGTCAGTTCTATTTTTCTCTGTTCAGTTTTTAACTCAATGTACGGAAATGAGCAGTGTGAGGGTTAAGACTTCATCTCAAGAGTCTGAGTGGTTCATCTGTAGCTCTGAGATTTGAACTTGCACCTTTTGTTCAATGGTGCAGTATAATTTTAATATGTTTTTTTTTGTTAATGGACATCGCTGAATTAGATTCTGTACTCTGAAATGCTAATATATTCAACCTTTGGGAGCATCAGCACTTTTGGAATATTGCAAGTCGTTTTTCATCGTGAGAGGTAGTTCTTCACTGTAGCTTTCTGCAGCCGGACCTTTGAATACAGATTTCTCATTGAGGAATAAAAACAATGTACTTCCTTGAGTAGATGTTCAGGCATAACATTAAAACCACATCCTTGTTTCTCCTCGTGCTCCACTTACCATATAGAAGCACTTTGTAGTTCTACAATTACTGACTGTAGTCCATCTGTTCCTCTGCATACTTTGTTAGCCCCCTTTCATGCTGTTCTTTAATGGTCAGGTCCCTCACAGGACCACCACAGAGTAGGTATTATTTAGGTGGTGGATTATTCTCAGCACTGCAGTGACAATGACATGGTGGTGGTGTGTTAGTGTGTGTTGTGCTGGTATGAGTGGATCAGACACAGCAGCGCTGCTGGAGTTTTTAAATACCGTGTCCACTCACTGTCCACTCTATTAGACACTCCTGCCTAGTTGGTTCACCTTGTAGATGTAAAGTGAGAGGCGATCGCTCATCTATTGCTGCTGTTTGAGTTGGTCATCTTCTAGACCTTCATCAGTGGTCACAGGACGCTGCCCACGGGGCGCTGTTGGCAGGATATTTTTGGTTGGTGGACTATTCTATGTCCAGCAGTGACAGTGAGGTGTTTAAAAGCTCCATCAGCACTGCTGTGTCTTAGCCTTTCATACCAGCACAACACACACTAACACACCACCACCATGTCAGTGTCACTGCAGTGCTGAGAATTGTCCACCACCCAAAGTATACCTGCTCTGTGGGGGTCCTGACCATTGAAGAACAGCATGAAAGGGGGATAACAAAAGTATGTAAAAAAAAAACAGATAGACTACAGTCAGTAATTGTAGAACTACAAAGTGCTTCTGTATGGTACGTGGAGCTGATAAAATGGACAGTGAGTGCAGAAACAAGGAGGTGGTTTTAATGTTATGGTTGATTAATGTATATGTTAACAATGTGTTTTTAAAATAACTGTTTCTTTCTGGTCAGGTTCATGGTGGGTCCTCATGGCATATCCCAGGTTCTTAATCCAAGACTGCTGTGTGTAAATTTTGAGGTGATCAACAGCTGTTGACTAAGGCTTGGTTTAGAATGTGCAATATTGGAGGTTTTATAACATCATTACCAATCACACTATACAAGATTATATATATCTAGTCTGATTTGTATGCTAGGACTCTAACAACAGATTTGCACTGACATGTCATTTCATTAAAACAAAGAAGCACATTGGTGTAATGGTGGCCTAAGAATGGCCTAATGTTATGACCTGAGTAGTTATGAATAGTTATATGTAGTCTAGTATAGTTTATGGCTGGTAAATAAGAATGTGAACATGGAATGGCAATTCTTTAAAGAGAATTTAGGGCAAGAAAAATATTTCTCATGTATTTGCTGCTATGCTTTTGCAAGAAGGGTAAAACTCACATTTATGATGCAGAGGGGAACATCAAGGCCCTCTAGGCCCTCAGAAAGGACCTGAGATGTTCTTAAAATATAAAAAATATAAGCAATCAGTTCTAATTTGATTTTATCCACTCATAATTAGAAAATTAACATTTAAACAAATATAAACCCACTCAAATAATTCTTAATACCAATTTGTGCTGGAATGTAAAGAGTTAAATAAAAGAAGCCCTTTGGTCACCCTTGACGGGCTTTGTTATTGAGTGTGTGTGTATATATATACTGTATATATATATATATATACAGTATATATACACACACACACACACACACACCGACCAGGCATAACATTACCACTGACAGGTGAGGTGAATAACACTGATTATCTCTTCATCACAGCACCTGTTAGTGGGTGGGATATATTAGGCAGCAAGTGTTTTATCCTCAAAGTTGATGTGTTGCAAGCAGGAAAAATGATCAAGCGTAAGGATTTGAGTGAGTTTGACAAGGGCCAAATTGTGATGGCTAGATGACTGGGTCAGAGCATCTCCAAAACTGCAGCTCTTGTGGGGTGTTCCCAGTCTGCAGTGGTCAGTTTCTATCAAAAGTGGTCCAAGAAAGAAACAGTGGTAAACCGGCGACAGGGTCATGGGCGGCCAAGGCTCATTGACGCATGTGGGGAGCGAAGGCTGGCCCGTGTGGTCCGATCCAACAGACGAGCTACTGTAGCTCAAACTGCTGAAGAAGTTAATGCTGGTTGTGATAGAAAGGTGTCAGAATACACAGTGCATCACAGTTTGTTGCGTATGGGGCTGCATAGCCGCACACCAGTCAGGGTGCCCATGCATTCTGACCCCTGTCCACCGTCGAAAGCGCCAACAATGGTCACGTGAGCATCACAACTGGACCACGGAGCAATGAAAGAAGGTGGCCTGGAGGTCTCCAAATTCCCCAGATCTTAATCTAATCGAGCATCTGTGGGATGTGCTGGACAAACAAGTCTGATCCATGGAGACCCCACATTACAACTTACAGGAGTTCTTGGTGCCAGATACCACAGCACACCTTCACGGGTCTAGTGGACTACATGCCTTGATGGGTCAGGGCTGTTTTTGCAGCAAAAGGGGGACCAACACAATATTAGGAAGGTGGCCATAATGTTATGCCTGATCGGTGTATATATGCTCTTTTATTTGAAACAAAATGACCAGTATAAATGCCATTGTGATTTGTTTGATTGCTACTGGTATACTGGTATATATTTTTTTCTTGTGTCTGTCTGGTGGTTTTATGAATTGTGCTGCTGCCAATAATTGAATCAATAGACAAGTGTGTTTCTAATAAAATGGCCAGTGAGCGTATATAGCTTCTCCTAAGCAGAAGCCATGTTTTTTTGAGTCATAAAATCCATCCCAGAATTAGAGACCATGGCGGAACTAATGAAGCTGTAGGGTTTAGCACTCTTTTCTAAAGACACACTAAAGGATTTACCCCCGACCAGGAGTAAATCCGAAGCGTTCCCACAGTGCTGAAGACAGGGACCAGGGATACCCACTGGTTCTGTTACCAAGAAACAACCCTGTTCCTGCCAGTTTCCCTCCAGAACAGTTTTGTTAAACATGTCAGTGATTTCTTATTTCACTCAAAGCAAAACAGCAGACAGAATTCCTACCCTGGAGGAGAAAAAAAAAATAATAGAATGATTTTAGAGAACACAATCAGCCATGAAATATTTTACTGGTATGCTATTATGTTTCTTCTTCAGGGAAGTATTGATATTGATTGGCAAATTTAGTGCACGCCTGTTGGTCTCTATGGTGCAACCCACACCAGTAATTTATTCCACGAATTATTAATTACCATAGATTCCTGTTGCTGAGGAATACCCTTCAAAAGTGGGCAGGGGTGAACCTGAAATCTTGCAAGGTATTCAACATTTACACACAAATATAATTTATAGTAAAACAATAAGCATTGTTTTACTTATACTTATATACTATTTAAAGCTAAAGTTACGTGCACACCTGACCATGTGCTTGTTAAACATTCCATATTAGAATTATGGGCAACTGGTATTATGCTGGGTGGCACGGTGGCTCAATGGGTAGCACTGTCACCTCACAGCAAGAAGGTCCTGGGTTCAATCCCCAGGCGGGGCGGTCCGGGTCCTTTCCGTGTGGAGTTTGCATGTTCTCCCCGTGTCTGTGTGGGTTTCCTCCGGGAGCTCTGGTTTCCTCCCACAGTCCAAAAACATGCAGTCAAGTTCATTAAAGACACTGAATTGCCCTATAGGTGAATAGGTGTGTGAGTGTGTGTGTCTGCCCTGCGATGGACTGGCGCCCCGTCCAGGGTGTTACTGTGTGCCTTGCACCTACTGAAAAGCTGGGAAATCACTGACAGTAGCGCTGGTGCCTCACAGCAAGTAGGTCCTGGGTTCGATCCCCAGGCGGGGCAGTCCGGGTCCTTTCTGTGTGGAGTTTGCATGTTCTCCCCGTGTCTGCGTGCGTTTCCTCTGGGAGCTTCAGTATCCTCCAACAGTCTGAAAACATGCAGTCAGGTTAATTGGAGACACTGAATTGCTCTATAGGTGAATGGGTGTGTGTATGTGTGTCTGCCCTGCGATGGACTGGTGCCCTGTCCAGGGTGTTACTGTGTGCCTTGCGCCCATTGCACCTTGCCCCCCCACGGCACTAATTGGATAAGCGGTTAGGAAAGTGAGTGAGTGGTATTATGCTGTATTAAGTGTCCCCCACCTACCCACCCTGTCTAGCTATAAAAGCCTCTGTTCTTTTAGCAAGGCTTCTATAATATGTTGGAGTGTCTCTACGTGCCAATTCTGTCAAAGATGTACTTCCAAGGTCAGGAACTGATGTTGAACAAGATAATCGACATTCCAATTCTTCCCATTAGGTTTGAATTTAAGGCTCTGTTCAGATCACTAGAGTTCTTCCATTTGCAACTTGACTTTGACGATTATGGCTGACCCCTCACACCCTGGTCACTCCCTTTTCCAGCGGTTTTAATCCCAGCGGAGACCAAGAGAGAGACTTAAAGACTGGGACCAACTGCTACCTCAAAAGCTTCTTCCCTCAAGTCATCACCCTCCTAAACAAGGATCCTTCTGCTTTAAACAGCTGTACATGCACTTTATCACACATGCTGTACATATGTTTCCACTGTATATAACACGCCATAAGCCTCCCGATTAAGTGCCTCTCATAATTTCCCTCCTGCAGTCAGCGCACATATGCACGTTAACTACTTGAAATACATATTTAATAATCTCGTCAATAATATCTTCATTGCACATTTTTTACTTAAAGTTTCTCAGTGTACTGTATATCTTAAGATTACTGTTTATTTATTGTCTCTGTTCTATGTTGATACACCGACCAGGCATAACATTATGACCACTGACAGGTGAAGTGAATAACACTGATTCTCTCTTCATCACAGCACCTGTTGGTGGGTGGAATATATTAGGCAGCAAGTGAACATTTTATCTTCAAAGCTGATGTGTTAGAAGCAGGAAAGATCGAGCGTAAGGATTTGAGTGAGTTTTACAAGGGTCAAATTATAATGGATAGACGACTGGGTCAGAGCGTCTCCAAAACTGCAGCTCTTGTGGGGTGTTCCCGGTCTGCAGTGGTCAGTATCTATCAAAAGTGGTCCAAGAAAGGAACAGTGGTAAACCGGCAACAGGGTCATGGGAGGCCAAGGCTCATTGATGCACATGGGGAGCGACGACTGGCCCGTGTGGTCCGATCCAACAGACGAGCTGCAGTAGCTCAAATTGCTAAAGAAGTTAATACTGGTTCTGTTAATTAGTTAATGTAGTTGAAATGATTATACAGTTTAGATGCAGAGTGGCACGGTGGCTCGGTGGGCAGCACTGTCGCCTCACAGCAAGAAGATCCTGGGTTCGATCCCCAGGCGGGGCGGGACGGTCCGGGTCCTTTCTGGGCCAGTGATAGCTCAGTGGTTAAGGTACTGGACGAGTAAACAGAAGGTTGCCGGTTCAAGCCCCGCCACCACCAAGTTGCCACTGTTGGGTCCCTGAGCAAGGCCCTTAACCCTCAATCGCTCATTGTGTTCCGCTCACTGTGTAAGTCGCTTTGGATAAAAGCGTCTGCTAAATGCTGAAAATGTAAATGTAAATGTTTCTGTGCGGAGTTTGCATGTTCTCCCCATGTCTGCGTGGGTTTCCTCCGGGAGCTCTGGTTTCCTCCCACAGTCCAAAAACATGCAGTCATGTTAATTGGAGACACTGAATTGCCCTATAGGTGAATGTGTGTGTGTATGTGTGTCTGCCCTGTGATGGACTGGTGCCCCGTCCAGGGTGTTACTGTGTGCCTTGCGCCCATTGAAAAGCTGGGATAGGCTTTAGCATCCCCCCCCCGACCCTAATTGGATAAGCGGTTAAGAAAATGAGTGAGAGTGAGTAACCTAAATGCAGTGTAAACACTAAACTGATAAAGCCGGTTTAAATGATAAATTTAAAGCACTGATTAGTCAGTATACACACTCATTTAATTCAATTGAACACCAACCCCAAAATGCCAATCGACTAGTTTCTGAATAACCTGCTGTTGCTCTGAATAAAATGTATAATTGCACATGGTGGATCTTGATATTCTTGTACAGGGGATACTAGACGGAGGGTAAAATCCTAATTTATAGTCATTGTATAATTACCGGGTTCAGCAATGGCTCCTGCCCTCTTTCTAATTTCCATCACTGTCACCCATTCCATTTGTGTGATAATACATGCTTCATAATTCATGAGGGCCAATTTCTCTAACTGTATCACAGATCAAGGTGGCTGATAAAGCGTAGCAATCTAACTCTCCACTCGCACCGTATCCCTCCCTCGCTTTATTTCAGATAGGTTATTTCCAGCGTCTATCATCTCAAATGCCTCCACTTTACAATATGGGAGTGAGGCTCCACCCTGTGTGGCTTTATGAGGATTTAGGAATCATTAGGCTGTGGCTCAGATGTGGTGGGGGATTAAAAAGCGTGGCTGCGAATGAGCCACAGAGCCACAAATTGCAGTAATTCAGATTCAGCTGCAGTGCTGAAACGATGACAGGATGGGGCTTATCCTGCTTGACAAATATTTGTTTGGAGACATGGTATTTAACGAGCACCAAGCCTTGGGTTTTTGGGATGGTTATGATGAAATTAAATGAAAACAGGCTGGGTTTGATGAATAGTGAACAGGTAAATACCCCAAAAGTAAAAAAAAAATATATATAATATTTTTATTATAATAATAATAATTATTATTATTATCATTATTATTATAGATAAAAAATGTTTATTATTATAAATAATAAATATTAATATTATAGATAAAAATTATTATTATTATTATTATTAATAATTATTATTATTATCATTATTTTAGATAAAAATGTTTATTATTATAAATAAAAAATATTATCATTATTATTAATATTATTATTATAGATAAAGTTTTTTATTATTATTATTATTATTATAGATAAAAAAGTTTATTATTAATATTTTTATTATAGATAAAATTTTTTGTTATAAATAAAAAATAATATTATAGATAAAAATGTTTATTATTATTATTATAGACAAAAATGTTTTATTATTATTATTATAGATAAAAATGTTTATTATTATAAATAAACATTATTATTATTATTATTATTATTATTATTAATAAATGGAAATACCATCTATGTTTCATTTACTAATTTACAATAAATTACCCATAATGACATAACATGTTTTTTTTATTTACAAAAGTATTTAAACCCTTTTGCTTAAACCCTGTTTGCATTTTTTCTTTTTGAGATGTGTCTACAGTCCACTTTATCAAACATCTGTAAAGAGATCTGGGACTGGCAGTTCACAGTCATTCACCATCCAATCTTATTAATCTACCATGAAGAATGGGATAAACTGCCCAAGTCCGTTGTTCAAAGCTTGTAATATCCATGAGGATGTGCAGCTGGATTTGCTGCCAAATAATATTCTACACAGTTTTGTGTATAAGCTGAATATACTTTTAGTGAATGTTTTCACTTTATTATTGTGGCTGTGCTGACTGATGGGTACATTAAGGTAGTTGTGTATACCAGATTAGAGTTCTTGTGACAGACATTTGATTTGGTAGATATGGACTTTTAACTGGGCTATTGAGAACATCAGTTGTATATATTTTAAATTATTTATTTAAGTGCTGCTTTAGGTAATTGTATTATGCACCACTCTTATTAATACTTATTATACTCTTATTATTCTGATCCAGACTCCAGTTTCTGCTGCTGAGAAGTGTCCTTAATGTATGCTACATTGATGCTACCACCATCATATTTTGCACTGGCCAAATAGATGGGCGGATGGATAGCATATGCAGTAGCCATTTAAATAGCAATAGGACATTTGTTTATTGCATTTAGGGAAAAAAGGATTTGTACATACATACAGACACACCCTCTCTGTTTTGTAAAGTCTTTCCACACCATTTTGAAGTGCATTTGTAAGGTCAGGCTGAGATCATTTATCCTAGCCAAGTCTGTCTGGCACAGTCTCTGCAGTTCAATGAGCTTCCTTTACACCAAACTCTTCAAACTGTGTCTTTAGGGACCTCAATTGGTACAAAGACAAACAGTCATGCTGAAGCAGGACAAGGGACATTGTTGGCTAACTATCCATTTCAAGATGAAGGCATACATTTATAGAAATAGAAACAGGAGTGGCTGAAACCTTTGAACTTAATAATTAGAAGAGTCTTCCATATAATTTTGGTCATATAGTGTATGTTTGCTGCATTGCATGCTTATGCTGTCTTTTTTATTTAATTTCCTCCGACACATGTGCAGTAGATGACTGCATCTTTTCACCTGCACAAGGCGAGTTCATATGTGGATCAGCTTTGTGTTCGGAGAGACTCTGTGCAGGCGCCATCGATCAGCCAGCAGAGGTCATAGTGCATCAGCAACGAGAAGTCCCTATCCTGTTTAATAACCCACCCCTATATGAACAACAGGCCAATAGTTGTTCATGTGGTCGCTCAGCCCAGCCGGATGGCAGAGCTGAGATTCGATACGATGTATTCGAGATCCAAGCTCTGGTACGCTAGTGTGTTTTTACCGCCTTGCCACCTGAGCGGCTGAAACCTTTGAACTTAATAATTAGAAGTCATCCACATACTTTTGGTCATATAGTGTATGTTTTCTAACATTCTAAAAATTACCCTATTGCATTATGCTTACTCTCTACTGATGTTGACCTTTACTCTGACTAAGCAGAGCCGTGACTAACACACTCTTCCCTCTGACACGTGTGCAGCAGCCAACTGCATCTTTTCACCTGCACGTGGCGAGTTTATATGCGGATCAGCTTTGTGTACGGAGAGACACACCCTGATCCTCATAATATCTCAACTCTGTGCAGGCACCATCAATCAGCCAGCAACGGTTGTATTTGCACCAGTTATGAGGTCACCCCCCTTGGACAACAAGCCAATCATTGTCCGTGTAGGCACCCAGCCTGCCAGATGGCAGAGCTGAGTTTCTAACCGATGAGTTTGCCACCTGAGCGCCTAACAATAACAAAAAAAGATTTATAGATTTATATTTATAGATCAGTGGGCTTCCTGACCTAAGCAGTGTGGCAAGGTAGTGTGTTACATAAAATTACAGCAAAATAATGACATTAAATACTAAAGCTGGATCATTTTTTAAGGCTTTGGTCTCAAGCAATCAAGGCGTTTTACCTAAGCACTCACGTTCAGGAGCCCCTTTATCTCAAAGTGGGTCGTGTCGCAGATAAGCATGACAAGTCTAATGATGTGATGCCAATGAAAGCAGGGAGTTCACTGATGCTTAATTAAGGGAAAGAAAAAGAGATAATTAGCCACATTGAGTGTGAAGGATTGAGCAAGGAGATTTTCATCCGTCAGAGACGTACGAGCGGCTCAGGTGTTTATTTTCAGATTATTAATCTCTTGCCCTGTGCCCTTATTTAGAGTAAAACATGAGCCGTTTTCTGGAGTGAGAATGATGAATTGTTGATAAGTTAAAGCCTCTGCATTGCAGACATTTAATTATATTATGAATCAGTTTTATGGGCAATCACGCCAGCTCTCACCCAGTCGTAAATAAATAGACTGAGGTCATTTTCTACAGCCTGGGTGTTCTGCTTTAGCTTTTCAGCTTCATTTGTTGCTATCATTACTGCAAACTGTGAGCATATGGGATTTTCCAGTCACGGTTGCACATTATTTCACCAGAATATTAAGCCACATTTTGGTAAATACCATAATCTTAGAGAAAAATAATAGCATGGCTGAAGGTATATTGACTTGTTTGGGTTATTTTCTACACTTCTAGGTGTAAATAGCACTCGTAAAGCTCAAATACGCTCAATAGTTTTGCTCTTGACAGAATTGTAACAGTTCTACAAATATTTATTAAATCAATATTTTCAAAGCTCTGGCAGTCGAACGGTCAGTTGAAAAAGCAGCAACCATGTCAAATGTTAGAAGAGAACTGTGTGGTGCCACACATGAGGGCAAGATATGCTTGAAAATATGCAGGATGTGTTATGTGGGAGAAGGTAGGACTCAAACGCAGATTTTAAATAAAAATAATAATTTTATTTATTTATCTTTTAAAGCAAAATACAAAAGAAAGGTAAAAACTGGAACAACCAAAAACAATCGGAAACTCCGATAATGTCGCTGACACTGCGGACAATGGAAACTGAGAAAGAGAAGAAAAATATAAATATGAGGTGAGACGCGAACCAGGGTCGTGCCGGTGCACGCCGGGTGCGTTACCACCGCGCTATTCGAGCGCGGGTTTTTAATTAAACAAGAAGCGCTGCTAAGCGCTGCGGTAGGACCGCAATAGGAGAAGAACGCTCGTCGTAGACCAACCCAGGAAGCGGTGGTCAAGGCGGAGCACAATCGGCGAACACTCTAACTGGCTTCTCCAAGAGAAAAGCACGCCGATCTGAAAAAGAGAGAAATATAATCAGTGACGACAGACACAGCTATGGTCGGGATTCGAACCGGGGAAGTAGGCTCGCCAGCCGAGTGCTTAACGGCGTCGCCACCCAGCGGTTACGAGATCGGGACACAATAACGGTAATGCGTTTATTAGAAAAGGGCTTTCACCGGTGTCTGATGCTAGCGGTTAGCAAAGCCGCTAGCGCAAACCCGGCAAGATAAAAACAAAAGCAGTTCGCGGACTGCACGGCGTCGCACCACACTGGCCCTAGAGGAAATAAAGCAAGCTATTTACCTCGACCTTTCAGTCTACACACCCGACTGGCCTAGCTGCCACCCGGGGATACCTGCTGACCCTAAAAAGGAGCATGGACGAACTGCCACTGAGAGAGAAAAGAACAAAAGGTGCGACACCCACTGCTGTGCAGAGCTGGCTTAAATAAGCCAGCTCCCAGCTGCGGGCAATCAGCCCTAATTAGAAGGCTTTCTATTTACAGCCTTTGTTTCCTGAGCTCTGTAACGCCTGCTTCGCCGGGAACCCGGGAGTCGTTCACCAGCTACCGCAGGCATCCTAATAGGATGTACCTGAAATTAACACTTGACCAACATTGTTTGTATGTATATACACCGATCAGCCATAACATTAAAACCACCTCCTTGTTTCTACACTCACTGTCCATTTTATCAGCTCCACTTACCATATAGAAGCACTTTGTAGTTCTACAATTACTGACTGTAGTCCATCTGTTTCTCTGAATGCTTTTTTATCCTGCTTTCAGTGATTGTAAATATCTATCTATCTATATATATCTATATCTATATATCTAAAGCCAACAGTGTGCGGATGTCCCTCTTAACCATTGAGTTTAGGCATTTCAGCCACACTTGTTCCTAAATGGCATAGGAAATTATGATATTATATTTATTGTATGCACAAAAATTGGTAGCCGATCCACCAACTAGTATTTTTAGGGAGTGGGAGGACTCTGAAACAGCTAGAAAAAACACACTTTTTCTATACACAATAATCTGTACGATTACAAAAAATGCCTTGTTGATAAGAGGGCAGTGTGGAATGGTCAGACTGGTGGACTGGTTTAAGATGACATGTTAAGATGGCTATGGGTCTACATTTGTAGTAGCTTTACTTCATCAATATAAACTCAGAGTGTTGTCTTGTAGCCCAACAGTCTTAGGGTTTATTGTGTTCCACTCCTGTGAACCAAGAACAGTAAACACAGACTCACCAAAACTGGACAGTTGAAGATTTAAAACATGTTGCCTGATCAGATCATTCATTTATTGTCTGAATAGGATAAAGCAGTGGTGACAGACAACAGAGTCGCAGTGGGTCCATTTCACTGGGTGAAAGGTCGGAAACACCCCAGACAGATTGCTCATCCATCAAAGGGCAAATATACACATTTACACACACACACACACTGATACTTTGAGCAATTTAAGTAGCTCTGACTCACCTAACTTAGATGTCTTTGGACTGTGGGAGAAAACTAGAACAGCCAGAGGAAACCCACACAACAGAGACCTGTCAATCACCTGGCAATCATGCCCAGGTCCTTATTCCTGTGAGACAACTGTGCTACCCACTGAGCCACTGTGTCACCCCGATCTGATTAATATGTTTCTTTTACGAGGTGCAGATGGTAGGGTCTGAATTTGCCCTAAACAACGTGAATCCATTGCCCAACCTGATTTGTGTGATGTAATAGAGAAGGGGAATCTTTTTTCTGGTACACATTGGGCTCATAAATACCAGTTGATCTTTGTTTGATAGTAAACATGTGCATTTCATCATGGCTACAAACTGTGATTCTATAATATCTACCTCTAGCACAATGTTATAATAATAATAACTAATATTGTGTTGGTCCCCTTTTGCTGCCAAAACAGCCCTGACCTGTTGAAACATGGACTCCACTAGACCCCTGAAGGTGTGCTGTGGTATCTGGCACCAGGATGTTAGCAGCAGATCCTTTAACTCCTGTAAGTTGAGAGGTGGGGCCTCCATGGATCTGACTTGTTCGTCCAGCACATCTCACAGATGCTCGATTGGATCGACTGGATCAATGAGCCTTGGCCGCCCATGACCCTGTCGCCGGTTTACCACTGTTCCTTCCTTGGACCACTTTTGAGAGATACTGACCACTGCAGACCACTGAGGTGGGGCCTCCATGGAGCGGACTTGTTTGTCCAGCACATCCCACAGATGCTTGATTGAATTGAGATCTGGGGAATTTGGGGGCCAAGTCAACACCTCAAACTCATTGTTGTGCTCCTCAAAACATTTCTGAACCATTCGCTCCCCACGTGCATCAATGAGCCTTGACCGCCCATGACCCTGTTGCCGGGTTACTAGATACTGACCACTGCAGACCGGGAACACCCCGCAAGAGCTGCAGTTTTGGAGATGCTCCGACCCAGTCATCTAGCCATCACAATTTGGCCCTTGTCAAACTCCCAACCATTAACAGGTGCTGTGATGAAGAGATAATCAGTGTTATTCACTTCACCTGTCAGTGGTCTTAATGTTATGCCTGGTCAGTGTATCACTTTACAAAGCAATTCACTCTTTTTATCTTTGTAATGTAGTCAAAATAACAGCTAATCCATAAATCCATAACCTCCATATTTGAAGTGTGCAACTGAAAACAATGACTTGTAAAACTAGTTTAAAGGATAGTATACTTTTTTTTTAGAAATATAATAGGTTTAGGTTGTAGCATGAAGGTGGATTTTACATGCAGAGAAAGCACAAATTGCTGGTGGTATTACATTTGTGTGCAGGGGGAAAACAATGCGATTTCAGATCTCTCTGATTGGTAAATCTTCAGAGCTCGACTGATATAAGCCCGCGGCCTTACCGAGATTCTTTTGTCAGATAACGGGTCCGATTCTCCTGCTGAATGTGTGAGTCAGTGCGGATTTTGATATTCGTGGAGTTCGGCGCTGACTTCTGAGATGCTTCAGGGTTTACGTTCCATCTCCTGCTGAACACAACTTACAAACATAGAGGATGCAGTATTTATATATCTAAAAAACACAAACAGCAATAACAGCACCTTCGGCCGCTGTTTTTAAATCACTCCTAAAAACATACCTTTATAAGCTGGCATTTGAACAGTGAGGAGCTGTGTTAATTTTAATTGTTTAGTCTATTTTTATCTGTTTTATTTAGTCTCTTACTCTGTATTTTTATTTGGTTCTTACTTTTTTAATATAATGTTGTGTTATGTATGCTTATTCGATGTACAGCACTTTGGTCAACGTAAGTTGTTTTAAGAGTGCTTTATAAATAAAATTTACTTACTTACTTACTTACATGTACACACTTAGTGATCGATCACCTTTGCTGTGTTATGAAGAGAACGTCAATTAAAGTACACCATAGAGCCAAAAGTTTGTGGACACCTGTCCTAATTATTAAGATCAGGTTTCATACCTCACTCATTGCATGTTTATTACAGCTGTATTCTGGCCAGAGGTGTTTCCCCACAATCACAATGGAGTAACAACCTGGACAGGACGCCAATCCATTGCAGGGACTTGGCCTCTGTTGATTGCATGCCAGGTCTTCTTGTGCCATATTACTGCCTGACTAAAATGCCTCTTGGTGGTGCAGCAGTAAAACATATAAGCCCACCAGTACTAAGACATTAAGCTCTCGGGTTTTAATCAGCTGACCAAGCACCTGTAACTTAATGGACACATGGTGGCTGTAAGGGGCGGGACAATGTCTGAACAGGGTTTTTACGGCCACTGCTGGCTGATCGATGGTGCTCTGAAAGGTAAGGGGGAATAACAGGGATTGGTGCGCAACCCTCCATGCGCAAAACAGATCCCCGTATAAACCCGTACAGGGTTACGTATAAGCACATCATACCAAGGGCAATTTTAGTAGCTTCAGTAAACCTGACTGCATGTCTTTGGTCTGTGGGAGGAAACCGGAGCTCCCGTAGGAAACCCATGCAGACACTGGGAGAACATGCAAACTCCACACAGAAAGGATTCAGACTGCCCCACCTGGGGATCAAACTCAGGACCTTCTTGCTGTGAGGCAACAGTGCTACCCACTAAGCCTCTGTGCCACCCCCAGCGGTAAAATACGTTAGTCCACCAGTGCTGAAATCTTGAGCTATTGAGTTTTGATCATATGGCCAAGCGCTTACACAGACACACAATTGGCTGTGTGTCTGTAAGGGGCGGGACAATGGCTGAACAGGGTTTTTACACCCACTACTGGTTGATCAATGGTGCCAGCTAGGGGATAAAAGGGATTGGTGCGTGACTCTCCATGCGCACAACAGGTCCCTGTATAAACCCGTACAGGGTTACGTATAAACACATACAATCATACCAAGGGTTATTTTAGTAGCTCCAGTAAATCTGACTGCATGTATGTACGAGGAAACCAGAGCTCCCAGAGGAAACCCACACAGACACAGAGAAAACATGCAAACTCCACAAAGAAAGGACCTGGACTGCGCCAACTGGCAATCAAACCCAGGATCTTATTTCTGTGAGACAACAGTGCTACCCACATAGCCACCATGCCGCCCCGATCTGATTCTTTTTTTTTTTTTTATGAGATGCAGATGGTAGTGTCTGAATTTGCCCTAAACAACGTGAATCTGTTAACCCAATGTGACTTGTGTGGGGAATTTTTATTTGGCACACATTGGGCTCATAAATGCCAGTTGGCCTTTACCTTGTGCAGGTGAAAAGATGCGCTCGGTACTGCACATGTGTCACAGATGGTGTGTGATGATTGCGACCCTCATCGGTCAGAAATGGAGGTCTTTAGCAGTAGAGGCGAATTACAATTGGGCAGAAACACACCCTAAATCAAATGCCAGTCTTACTGCCTGGCACCTGGGAACAGGGACAGTTCAGATTGTTTTCTGCATCTTTTGATGGGTGGAATAGGTGGCACAGTGGGTAGCACTGTTGCCTCACAGCAAGAAGGTCCTGGGTTTGATCCCCAGGTGGGGCGGTCCGGGTCCTTTCTGTGTGCAGTTTGCATGTTCTCCCTGTGTCTGTGGGGGTTTCCTCCGGGTGCTTCAGTTTTCTCCCACAGTCCAAAGACATGCAATTTAGGTGAATTGGAGATACTAAATTGTCCATGACTGGGTTCGATATAACCTTAAAAAGTGATGAACCTTGTGTAATGAGTAACTACCATTCCTGTCATGAATGTAACCAAAGTATAAAACATAATGTTAAAATCCTAATAAACAAACAAACATTATTCAGTCCAGTCTGTAATAAAGTCCACAGTGTGTTCTGGACATTTTTGGTGCAAACACACCAAGTTTCCATCATATCTAGCAGGAGCAGCATTGTTGACACTTGCAGGCTTCAACCTCGAGTGGGTAAACAGGTTTACGTCAGAACCACCTCGGGATAAAACAACAGAAAATTTTGTTAAAATGTAAAATTGTTAAGAGTAAAACGTCAGTTTTAGGAAGTGTGTGACATTTGCAACCCTCATTGGTCAAAATTGGACACAGCTAGATTGGGAGGAAAATACTGTGTGCAAGGTCTTACTGTCTGGCACCTGGGGACAGTTCAGATTGTATTCTGCATGTTTTTGCTGAGTGGAATATGACCTGCATATGTAGAGTCCATGCAGACACTGGACAGGTCATCAGGACTCGTTGCTATGCGGCACCCACTCACTCACTTACTGCAGCCAGTTTAAAAACATTTGTGCCGGTGCTAGTTCAGTTTAATGATAGTGCTGGGATCTGAATTTACAAACGTCCTACCCGTAACTCACCTGCAGCGCTGGGTTCCTACCGCCACTTTGTCAGATTAATGTTCTGTTTTATTGTCTAAAGACAAAACTGCATTGATGGAACTGGTGGAACTGCAGAGCACCAAGCAGCACTTTTTTTTAAATTTTTTTTTTTTACTTTATTTATTTAATTATTTTATTTTACTTTATTTATTTATTTTACTTTATTTATTTATTTTACTTTATTTATTTATTTTTTATTTATTTATTTTCTTAGCACTTTAAAAGCATGTAATTAGTTTTCTAAACATATTTTATTTTTCAGTAAATGTAGGCAGTTGCAGCCTAGGTTCAGCCTAAGGTTGCTGGTTCAAGCCCCACAACTGACAGGTTGCCACTGTTGGGCCCTTTAGCAAGGCCCTTAACCCTCAATTGCTCAGACTGTATAGTGTCACAGTAATTTAAGTCGCTTTGGATAAAAGCGTCTGCTAAATGCTGTAAATGTAAATGTAAATGAATCATCTGAATTCAATAATTAAGAAGACGTGTCCACATACTTTTGGCCACACAGCGTATCAGAGCATTAACGGGAGCTTAAGTTTCAACCTTTACATACAATTACATGGTCAGCGGAGTTATAAAACCACTGCTCATCACTTTGTTCCAACCGCTTGTTTTGCAAAGGTCAGTTGATTCTGCATGGATTAATTGTGCCTCGTTTTGATTATCTTCCTAATGGTCAGGCTAAAAATAAAACCATTGTCTCGGCAAAGAGAAGACCGTGGACAGGACGACTCTGCTGAGATTTTTAATCCTTCATTTTCTTCTAGTGTGTAGCTGAAAAATAAATAAATAAAAATATACTAAAAACATAAGCAAATAGGGGCATCGTTGGTGAAAGAAAATGTTGATTTTGTGTTTGATCCTCTTTTTTCAATTTTAATGTCAGGAGTTTGACTCTGTGTCTTTTGTGTAGACTTTCTCTGGGTACCCTGGTCCCTCTACTGCCCAAAACATCACCAAACGTCATCATCAGGTGGATTGGCTACATGAAATTGCACTAATTGTGAGACAATGACTTAATGAATAAGTCTGTGATGCTCTGTAATAAACTGACATTGTGTCCAGGGTGTGGTTTTGTCTTGTGTTTTGTGTTTGAGTGGCCTGTTTTTGGTTTCCAAACTAACAATATCACCTACATAGTAATATTAATTATGTGTTATACAACAAAGGCATCACAGCCAGTAGATGTAAATTAATCTGAGTGAGTGAGTGAGTGTTTATGTATGTGGACGAGTAAGTAAAGTTAATGAGTAAATGAGTGTGTCAGTAAGTGAGTGAGTAAATAGGTGACTGAGTGAGTAAATTAATGAGTAAATAAATGAGTGAGTGAGTAAATAGGTGACTGAGTGAGTGAGTGAATGAGTGAATGAATGAATGAGTAAATAAGTGTGTGAGTAAATAAGTGCATTAGTAAATGAGTGTGTGGGTGAATGAATGAGTGAGTGAAATTGAGTAAGTGAACGAGTGAGTGAAATATTGAGTAAGCGAATGAGTGAGTGAAATATTGAGTACGTGAATGAGTAAATGAATAAGTGAGTGGGTGAGTGAGTAAATAGGTGTGTGGGTTAATGAATGAGTGAGAGAGATAATGAGTAAGTAAATAAATGAGTGAGAGAGATAATGAGTGAGTGAATGAGTCAGTGAGTGAGTAAATGAATGAGTGAGTGTCTGGGTAAATTAGAGTAAATGAGTAAATGAGTGAGTGAGTAAATGGATGAGTGAGATAGATAATGAGTTAGTAAATGAATGAGTGAGTGTGTGGGTAAATGAGTGAGTGGGTGAATAAGAGAGTGAGTGAGTTAATGAGTAAGTAAATGAATGAGATATAAATAATGAGTTAGTAAATTAATGAGTGAGTGTCTGGGTAAATGAGTGAGTGGGTGAATAAGTGAGTGAGTGAGTTAATGAGTAAGTAAATGAATGAGTGAGAAAGATAATGAGTGAATGAGTCAGTGATTGAGTAAATGAGTGAGTGAGTAAGTAAATAACTGAGTGAATACATGAATAAGTGAGTGAGTACGTTTGTGAGTGAGTGAGATAGTGAGTGAGTAAATTAATGAGTGAGCAAGTAAATAAGTGAGTTAGTAAGTGAATGAGTGAGTAAATAAGTGAGTAAATGAGTGAGTGAGTACATGAATAAGTGAGTGAGTGATTGGGTGCTCCAAATATGCTCTGAATTTGCTGTTTCCCTGATTGTTATTAATATTATTATTATTATTGTTATTATAGTTGGCTTTGTTATATTTAATTAATTTAGTTTTATTTTCATGTATCAGTTACATGCATGGGCAGTAGTAACTCAACAATTAATTTACTGGACTGGTAATCAAAAGGTCGCTGGTTCAAGCCCCACCACTGCGAGGTTGCCACTGACTCTTAACCCTCGATTGCTCAGACTGTATACTGTAACAGTACTATAAACACTTAGGATAAAAGTGTGTACAAAATGCTGAAAAAAGTAACGTGATAAAGTAACGTTTGTTTTCTTCATTTATTTAAATGATGAAAGAGGAAATGAACATTGATCTGTACTTTTGTCTTTCTCACATCTGTCTTCTTGTAATTTTTAATCGATGCTGGTACAAGTTCACGTTGCTGGAGACGGTTCAAACTACCTTCAACGTATGGATCTGGCAGACAGCTTTATTGATGACCGTTATTCAAATGCCGTGCTTGCTCAGGATTCTGATCCTCGCCGTGTACTTAGGCCATGTCTTCAATCTTTACCGACTGAACATCAATTACTTGATGAATAGGTTTAATACTCGTTTGGACTACGATTATTCGCATCGGAAGAAATTCGGATGACCGTGCGTGATGGTGCAAGGGCTTCGGCCCATCTTTACGTGACTAATAAGGAATTCTGGTTGTTTTCTTGCATGGATGATCATTTGTAGCGAGTACAAAAAGCGCTAAAAGCTTTCAGGCATGTTGAATAGCATTTTACTCCAACCACTGTTACACTGAGGTTAAAAGTTAGAGGAATTTTAAGTGAAAGTTAGTAGGACAAATCTGAAAAGAAATAACCTTGTACAGCTTATAGTGCAGGATGAAGGGTGAAGTGAAGAAATATTATTATATCCTCACTTCCACCTCACTTGGACCTTTCTGCACCAGAAGGATCAGAAAGGTCCAAGTGTCTCCAGCAAAACTGCAAAAAAAGGCCAAAAGAGTCAGATTATTACTATAACCAGTTATTTATTCATTTATTTATCCATTCTATCATCTATCATCTTCAATACCAACCGACCATCCAGTCCAGGGTTCTGATAAAAAAAAAAGACCTGGAATAGAAGTCACTGTATGTAGACCATCAAACACTCACATATTCCTGTCCAATCCAACCTTGGGACAATTTAGAGTAGCCAATACAGCAACTGTTTTAAGGGTTGCCTGAAGGACCCCTCACATACAGTACGCTTAGTTGAGGATCTATGTTGAATAACATTTTACTCCAACCACTGTTAGACTGTTAGAGGTAAAAGTTAGAGGAAGTTTAAGTGAAAGTTAGGACAAATCTGAAGAGAAATAACCTTGTACAGTTTATATTGCAGGATGAAGGGTGAAGTGAAGTAATATCAATATTTCTTCACTTCCACCGCAGTTGAACCTTTCTGGAACTGAAAGATCAGAAAGGTCCAAGTTTCTTTATCAAAATTGCAAAAAAGGCCAAAAGAGTCAGATTATTACCTTTAGACCTACCAAAAGTGTTATTCCAACTATAACCAGTTATTTATTTGTTCATTTATTTGTTCTATCATCTTCAATACCAACCGACCATCCAGTCCAGGGTTCTGGCAAAAAAAAAAGACCTGGAATAGAAGCCATTGTATGTAGACCATCAAACACTCACATGTTACTTTCCAATCCAACCTTGGGAGTAGCCAATACAGCCACTGTTTTAGAGGTAACCTGGAGGACCCCTCACATACAGTATGCTTAGTGTAGGATCTATGTTAAATAACATTTTACTCAAACCCTTGTAACACTGAGGGTAAAAGTAAAGAGGAATTTAAAATATTAATATTTTCTCACTTCCCCCTCACTTGGACCTTTCTGGACCAGAAGGATCAGAAAGGTTCAAGTTTCTCTAACAAAATGGCAAAAAAAGCCAAAAGAGTCCAATTATTTCAAGTAATTCCAACTATAACCAGTTATTTATTCATTTATTTATTCTATCATCTTCAATACCAACCGACCATCCAGTCCAGGGTTCTGGCAAAAAAAAAGACCTGGAATGGAAGCCAGTATGTAGACCATCAAACACTCACATACTCCTTTCCACTCTAACCTTGGGACAATTTAGAGTAGCCAATGCATCTACTGTTTAAGAGGTAACCTGGAGGACCCCTCACATACAGTAAGCTAACCCAGGATATAGGATTGGTTTAATTGGACTAATCCAAATAATAGGTTCGTTTTAAAACTGGCAGGGCCGTTTCAGTCTCTCATTGGCAGGTCTGTTTGACTCGATAAGCTTCTTGGCCTCAAAGGTAGAAGACCTGCCACGTGGCCAGTCTGATAAAACAGCACATGGAGAAGACACTGATCCAATACCGTGAAACGATGTGGCACTCACATATTGCAAACTTGGGGATTGATTGATATTCAAATCAACCCTGCTCAGAAAACTGAGTAAACACTGTGGGTGATTACTAGCATCAGAGTCTTATGCTCAAACCTCACCTTAATTCACTGCCCATTTTCTTCAGGTACTTTACTTTCCTCCGTCTATCCAAAAATGTAATGGGTCTGTCCGAAAACCCAGTGAGCTCTCTACATAAACAGCATTTTAGAAGAAGGCTGTCCGAATTTTTAGATGTCTTAAAATGCTGCCTACTGAGGTGCCTTATTTTGAAGCGATAATCTGACTGAATAACGAAGGTGCATTTGATGCTTCCTTAGTGGTGAATGCAATCTAACTAAGTAGTGTGTCTGATTATTCTGCCTTATAAGTTTGATATCTTATTAGAATTCTCTCTACTTAGGCAGCTAACTAGGTAGGCAGTAGTGTTCAGCAAGGCAGCTCACTAGGTTTTCGGACAGACCCATAGATGCTGGATTGGGCAATCCAAACTACACCTAAGTATTAGTAGGTCAGTGAATGGACGAGTGGGTTTTGCCCTGCAATGGACTGGCACATTAATGAGAATATATTCCTTCCTTGCACCTAGGGCTTCCATGTAGTGCTCTGCTACCCTGACCAGAATAAAGCAGTTATTGAGGATACTATTAAATGTTCCTTAGGCTGGGGGTGCAACGGTAAAGTAGGTAAATCCAGTGTTTGAATCCCCATTTGTGATATAAGCCAATCTGGCATCTACATACAGACATGATGGGCTGGGAGTGGCCAGTGATAGATAGATTGCCATCCCAAACAGGGTGACATGGTTGCTAAAGATGAATAAATAAATGAACATTTTTGCCTGTGCAGCCCACAGAGGGTCTGGCCCACTACTACAAGAGTTACATCGCATACACAGTACAGTTTAAAAAGCAGCTACACAATAAAAAAGCACAAACGCTCACATGCTTCTTATTTTAGTTGCCTCTGATCACCAAGCATCATAGAACGACCCCGCTACTCACAGCCATAGGGCGCGTAATTTTATTCTTCCCTTCGGCAAGTTTTTTTCTCCCCCTGGAAAATAATAGGTTCGGTTTGAGGAGTAGATGGACTGTTTGACATTTTAAACATGCCCAGAAAGATGCCAGTCCAGTGTTTCTGTGTTATAAAGAAACAAAAGAGGTAGATGTTTAATGCTTTCATGTCTCAAGGAAGGACGAGGAACTGAGCGTGGACGTGAACAGAGCTCTCTCAGCTGAGACTGTGTAACCTTGAGTGGATATAAGAGGGCGCTGGATGTCAATACGCCTGAAACATCAATTCTGCTGTATACCCACCCACGCTGACATGCCAAGAGAGAGATGTGCCAAGATGCAGCACTTCTTAAATCATGCTTCTTCAGCTTGTTTCAGCTGAGTGATGTGATACTTGGTTGTTTGTTATACAACCTGTCAGCTTGGTCAGGTGCTCTACAGAGAGAATTGGCTGTGTCTGAGGGAGGGAAAGCCAGAGGTTGTATTTCATTGTTACTTGACACAGCAGCACTTACTGGCTATGCGGGGTGTCAGCATAAGCAGCAGAGGAATGCCTAGGGTCTGTCTGAAAACCAAGTGAGCTGCCTTGCTGCCTACTGCCTTCATAGGTAGCTGCCCAAAAAGAGAGAATTCTAATGACATCAAACTTTAGAAGGCAGATTATTAGAAAGATATTACTTCATTGACCCCATTGTCTCTGCCTACTGCTGCAGTGTTAGTCCATTAAGCTAACAGAGATAGCTAGCATGCCCATGCTCCCTTTAGACAGCTCACTATATTTTTAGACAGAACATTAGACTACATTATACTCCAGCAGTTTCCTATATGCGTCTTACTCCTCTATATAGGAGTCTGCCACTGGCTGGTGAAAAGAACAACTATGTAGGAGCCCGCCGCTGGCTGGTGAAAAGAACAACTATGTAGGAGTCCGCCGCTGGCTGGTGAAAATAACACCTATGTAGTAGCCCGGTGCTGGCTAGTGAAAAGAACAACTATGTAGGAGCCCGGTGCTGGCTGGTGAAAAGAACAACTATATAGGAGTCCGCCGCTGGTTAGTAAAAAGAACAACTAGGTAGGAGTCCGCTGCTGGTTGGTAAAAAGAACAACTATGTGGAAGTCTGCTGCTGGTTGGTAAAAAGAACAACTATGTAGGAGTCCGCTGCTGGTTGGTAAAAAGAACAACTATGTAGGAGTCTACTGCTGGTTGGTAAAAAGAACAACTATGTAAAAGTCTGCTGCTGGTTGGTAAAAAAAACAACTATGTAGGAGTCTGCCACTGGTTGTTGAAAAGAACAACTATGTAGGAGTCTTTCACTGGTTGGTAAAAAGAACAACTATGTAGGAGCCCGCCGCTGGCTGGTGTAAAGAACAACTATGTAGGAGTTCGTCACTGGCTGGTGTAAAGAACCACTATGTAAGAGTCTGCTGCTGGTTGGTAAAAATAACAACTATGTAGGAGTCTGCTGCTGGTTAGTAAAAAGATTAGCTATGGAGGAGTCTGCCGCTGGTTGGTAAAAAGAACGACAATGTAGGAGTCTGAAGCTGGGTGGTGAAAAGAACAACTATGTAGGAGTCCGCCACTGGCTGGTGAAAAGAACAACTATGTAGGAGTTTGTTGCTGGCTGGTGTAAAGAACAACTATGTAGGAGTCCGCTGCTAGTTGGTAAAAAGCACAACTATGTAGGAGTCCGCTGCTAGCTGGTGAAAAAAACTACGACAAAGCTTTACAAGGGCCAAAGGGATGAACCATTTGAGATGAATGTTGTTTGCAGGCCAGTCCTTTTTCTTTTGACTAACTGGGCACGGACGCCGGGGTCAGAGCACAGGGTCAGCCATTGTACGGCACCCCTGGAGCAGAGAGGGTTAAGGGCCTTGCTCAAGGGCCCAACAGTGGCTGCATAGCAGAGCTGAGATTGGAACTCTCATCCTTTCCCTTAATAGCCCAAAGCCCTACCCACTAGGCTACCACTGTCCCTATAAATAGGTTTCTTACAAGTCTATGGTCAGCTTCAAGTGTCCACACAGGATTTTGTGTGTGCCGCCGTAGCTCTAGTTCATTCTTGCAAGCACGTGTGGACCCAGGTTGCTTAACAGGATCATCTTATTGGGGAACTTTGGTGGTGGTGCAGTTTATAACACTAGACCGAGGTGCGCATCTCAGCGGTACCATTGGTCTAGTCGGGCACTCTACTCCCAGAAACAATCGGTCATGTCGGAGGGGGGAGGCTCAGGAGATATTGCTTATTACTTGGAAATGTGGCTTCACGTGTGTTGAATGGGCGTGTGTGGTAGGTTGTCGTACATGACTTGGAGGTTGACAGTGCAATGAAGTGAGGAAGATTTGACATTTTTTAAAATTGTATTTCAATCCACAGGATTATGATGTTATTACAGATTGTGCATTTGGCTCGGGGATTAAAACAGCAGTGACTATAAAAACACGTCCCTTCCAGCAGCAGAAAATGTAATAATCCCTGCTGCATGAAGCGATGGCCCACTTCACTGACAGGTTTGGTAAAAATCGATGTTAAACTCCTTTCTCACGTTGGTTTGAACAGTAGATGGCAGAGCTGATTGCTCAGCTCTTTCTCAGATGGCTATCTGTCTTCCCAAACTTTAGATTAGTTCATTAAGCGCATGAACGGACTTGCATGGCAGGGGAATTGTGTACTCTGCTAATTTCACTAGTGGCAGCCTGAAAGCTTGATGAGTAACAGGAAACCTTTAAGTGTTTCCACTGGGTGCCTGGTTCTCATCTGCGTACAGGTGAAAAGTGACAGGTGTCCCGTTTTGACTGTCTGACTGAGACCACTAAGGTCCAGTGGTCTGATTGACGTGATAAAATAAATATTGTGGCAGGTCGGAGGCCCAGAATACCAGCTCCATACGCACAGATATACAAGTAACAACTCTGATGAGACCTCATCTGCAGTGCCAGCTTGGCTATTTCTGTTGCACCCATGAGTAACAAGTGCATAAACTCAATCGTACACTTATGTGGTCTCTATAGACAAACAGTGGCAGGAAAATGGGTTGCCTTACCTTGCTAGAGATCCGCTGTATTTATATTTGTCAGCTTTGCGATTGGTCTGTTAGTGCAGTTTGTTACAGTAAGTGTGAACGCTTCCTTTCGAACTCCAAACAAGTGACAGACAGCCCTTGAGCAGGGGGGTCTTGGTCTGTTTCTAAGCTAATTCTGTTTTACACACCTTGGCCACATCCATGACTGGACAGGTAGTTACTCGTTACACAAGATTTATCAGTTCAAGTTTAATGTTAAACACAGTCATGGACTTGCACGTCTTTGAACTGTGGGAGGAAACCGGAACTCCCAGGGGAAACCCACGGAGACATGGGGAGAACATGCAAACTCCACATAGAAAAAACCTGGACTGCTCCACCTGGGGTTTGAACCCAGGTCCTTCTTTCTGTGACGCAACAGTGCTACCCACTGAGCCACCTTGCCACCCCCAATGGCATCTAAACTAACCAAACACATGACATCTTACAAGATTCTGCACTAAATGCGCCGTGAGAGAACAGAGTGCATTGAAAACAGTTACCGCGTCCACTCAATGTCCACTCTAGTAGACACTCCTACCTAGTTGGTCTACCTTGTAGATGTAAAGTTAGACACGATCGCTCATCTATTGCTGATGTTTGAGTTGGTCATCTTCTAGACCTTCAGCAGTGGTCACAGGACGCTGCCCACGGGGTGCTGTTGGCTGGATATTTTTGGTTGGTGGACTATTCTCAGTCCAGCAGTGACAGTGAGGTGTTTAAAAACTCCAGCAGCATTGCTGTGTCTTATCCACTCATACCAGCACAACACACACTAACACACCACCACCATGTCAGTGTCACTGCAGTGCTGAGAATTATCCACCACCCAAATAATACCTGCTCTGTGGTGGTCCTGACCATTGAAGAACAGCATGAAAGGAGGCTAACAAAGCATGCAGTGAAACAGATGGACTACAGTCAGTATTTGTAGAACTATAAAGTACTTCTATATGGTAAATTGAGCTGAGAAAATGGACAGTGAGCGTAGAAACAAGGAGGTGGTTTTAAGTGTATACATATCAGAGCACATTGTACAGCACTAGTACTCCTGGAGCAAACAGGGTTAAGAGCCTTGCTCAACGTCCCAACAGTGGCTGCACAGCAGAGGCTGGATTTGAACCGACAATCTTCCGATTACTAGCTCAAAGCTCTACACATCGTCCCCAAACTGCATGGTGCCAACTAAAGTTTGGTGGAGGATAAACAATTATCTGTAACTATTTCAGTGATTTAAATCCGCTGATCTAATCTGATGTGAGAGAGGCCTGCAGTTTCCGGATGTTCATCTACATATGATTTAACATCCAAGCATTTACAAATCAGTTTTTAGAGCCTTGCTGTGGCAATTACCATAGTCAAAGATTAGAGATTAAATGGAAGATAAGACAAAGGGAAAAAAGGCAGGACGTCTCCTTCTGTTACTTTAGACAAGGTCTCCTGGAAACCAGAGTTTTAGATTTTTGTAGAATCAGCTGAAAGAAAGAAGTACTTTCAAGAGAGATGCTCTATGACGTTGAAAGTGCTTGTTTGGAAAAAAAAGCAGTAAAGGAGTATTTTATTGCAGCAGAGTGGTGTTTTATTATTTAGGAAGTCTCTGTAGGACAAGTTCCCATAATGCCCCATAAAATCATACTGTAAGTAATGCAATTAAAAGCACTTTGGATTTTCTCTATGAGTGGAATAGATACGATTTGAATTTTGATTCAGTGGGAAACTGGGTTGGAATAAATGTGGGTCACGTTTGGCCCGTGGAGGTATTAAAGGAACTGTGGTTAAATCCAGACCCAGTTTATTTCAGCGCAAATCAATAAGTGCTGCCATCTTCAGTGCATAGTACTATTACTCCTGCAGAGCATCATTTGAGCTAAAGGTTTGGTTTGGAAATCCCATCTGACCCTTAAACAAGGGGAAAATGGATTGCCACACTAAGCCAAACATTTATATTCACCATTATCAGTAGCAGTCAGCATTCCAATTAATAACAAATGTGTTGGTTAGGATAAAACGCTATAGTACATTTACATTTTCGGCATTTAGCAGACGCAGGACCCCCACAGGACCACCACAGAGCAGTTATTATTTATGTGGTGGATCATTCTCAGATGATGACCAACTCAAACAGCAGCAATAGATGAGCTATCGTCTCTGACTTTACATCTACATGGTGGACCAACTAGGTAGGAGTGTCTAATAGAGTGGACAGTGACTGGACACGGTATTTAAAAACTCCAGCAGCGCCGCTGTGTCTGATCCACTCATACCAGCACAACACACACTAACACACCACCACCATGTCATTGTCACTGCAGTGCTGAGAGTGATCCACCACCTAAATAATACCTGCTCTGTGGTGGTCCTGTGGGGGTCCTGACCATTAAAGAACAGGCTAAAAAAGCATGTAGAGAAACAGATGGACTACAGTCAGTAATTGTAGAACTACAAAGTGCTTCTATATGGAAGTGGAGCTGATTAAAGGAACAGTGAGTGTAGAAACAAGGAGGTGGTTTTAACTTTATGGCTGATCAGTGTATATTGTCTAAGCAACTGAAGTTTAAGGGCCTTGCTCAAGGACCCAACAGTGGCAACCTGGCAATAGTGGGGCTTTCGATTACTAGTCCAGTACTTTAACCACTAGGCAACAACTGCCCTTAGTAAAGTATAGTACAGTTCTTCCATACCAAATGAAGCAAGCCATGTCTTTATGGACATCATGTCACTTACAGGCACACAGTATAGTATAGTATAGTATAGTAGTTTCATCATATTTAGATTCTAGATGTCCTCCAAAATGGTTTGGGTTGGCACTGTTATAGATTATGTCTAGCCAATGGTATCCAACACACTGGAGCTGCGTCCGGAATCGCATACTTCCATACTCAATAGTACGCGAAATGAGGACGCGAGAGCGGTTAGTATATCCGAATACACAGTATATACAAAGAGGTACGCGAGAAGTACCCGGATGACCTACTTATTGGGCAGCCATGTTTGAGTATGCAAGCGATGCACACTTGCGGTCCGTTAATGTATCCCATAATGCAACTGGAGCTGCATGGCGTTCGAAGCGTAATAAGAAACAAGAAAGATAGCGGTCCTCTGTTTACAAGTGTAAGTAAGATAAATAAAATAAAACATTTTAAAGACGAATAAATAACAAAAACACGATAAATATCCAAAAGTTTGGCGAGTGGGGTTTGTAATGAGTCTGTAACCATGGTGATATTACGTCATCACGTCCCACGTCATCACTTGACGTTGGAAAGATGGCGGATGTAGTGCGTAGCAGTGTTGTGTGCATACTGCATACTTCTGTACTGGAAGTATGTACTGTTTTACCGGCAGAGTAGTGCATACTTCCTCCAATCTAGTACGTACTCTCTAAATATGCGATTTCGGACGCAGCTTGGGTCTGTTTGAAAACCAAAGTGAGCTGCCTTGCTGCCTACTGTAGAGAGGATTTTAATAAGACATCAAACTTATAAGGCAGATTAATTAAACATCATCGGCTGCCCCACAGTTTTAGCTTACTAAGCTAACACAGTTGACCTCAGGCCATTCAAACCAATGGAACCTATGGGCTGAGGCAACACAACTCACTAGCATGCCAGCTAACGTCTTCCTCCGTGTACAGAAAACTGTTAAATAGCCACTGACAAACCCAAATTTGCAAATAAATGTCACTTGTACACCTTTATACTGATTGTTCTGCATCTGTCTGCCATATTTGTAATTTGTTGGTGAAAAAAGTTGTGCCACACTGAATGCTGGGATGACCTTCACAGATTAGAAAGCATTAAACTCTCCCTTATTATTCAGTCAGAATATTGCTCATAATTAAGGCACCTCAGTAGGCAGCATTTTAAAGCATCTATGAATTTAAACAGCCTTTTTAATATGAGTGTGTAGGATGTCATAACATGCTGACTATGTCTAGAGCTCACTAGGTTTTCAGACAGAACCAGTGTAAACCCAAACCAAAAGTCCATACGTTCTAAGTTTGTGTGCTTATATTGCTTTCATGGGCAGTTTGGTACTCAGCAGGGAGAGTTGTAGTATAATTCGTTCTTTAGTAGATGCCGTTCTTTGTGTTAATGTGATTTCCAGACATTTCAGTTCAACATAATTGAATGCGCATGAAGGTTCACTCACTCACTCTCTCAAGTGAGTGAGTGAACTCACTTATCCAATCAGGGTTGCGGGGCAGGGTGCTGGAGCCTATCCCAGCTTTTCAATGGATGCAAGGCACACAGTAACACCCTGGATGGGGCACCAATCCATTGTAGGGCAGACACACATAAACACATACACACCCATTCACCTATAGGGCAATTCAGTGTCTCCAGTTAACCTGACTGCATGTTTTTGGACTGCGGGAGGAAACCGGAGCTCCCGGAGGAAACCCACACAGACACGAGAGAACATGCAAACTCCGCACAGAAAGGACCCGGACCGCCCCGCCTAGGAATCGAACCAAGGATTTTCTTGCTGCTAGGTGACAGTGCTACCCACCCAGAAAATGTTTTTGGTTGAGCGCGTAGCCACTGATGCACCGCTGCTTTCACATCATCATCACATGAAAATCTTCTTCCCCTTAAAGCGCTAAATCCGGACTATAAGCGTCTCTCAGTCTCTCAGACACAAGGAAGGTATATTGCTGTTCACGTGCCCTCCGACGCGTGCGCAGTCCTAGCGGACCCCGTCTTTTTTTTAAACCCAGTGGATTGGCACATGAGGCTCATCCACTTTATGCACAGGTGCCTCTATCCGCTAACCAGGGTCCTTGCACAGCTTTTAAATACCCCACCCACTTAGTACGGATGTTTCTCACCCAGCAGACACGGTGGCCAATTTTTGTCTGCTGCAGGAACTGTCAATTGTGCCCGCTAGATAGCACTTAGCTGACCGTTAGCAGGGCCGAGATTCAAACCAGGGTGTTCAGAATCTCAGCGCTGGTGTGCTAGTGGAATATCCTGTTGTGCCACCTGGGTGCCAAAGTGCGGAAACTTTTTAAAGATCGCTCGTACTTACTTACTGTATCAGGGCAGGTGTTTAAACTGACTAGGTATTACTGAGCAGGGCGGCACGGTGGCTCAGTGGGTAGCACTGTCGCCTCACAGCAAGAAGGTTACTCCAGGTGCTCCGGTTTCCTCCCACAGTCCAAAGACATGCAAGTGAGGTGAATTGGAGATACAAAATTGTCCATGACTGTGTTCGATACAACCTTGTGAACTGATGAACCTTGTGTAATGAGTAACTACCGTTCCGTTCATGTAACCATGTAACCAAAGGTGTAAAACATGACATTAAAATCCTAATAAACAAAAACAAACAATATTACTGAGCACTATGGTACAACCCATTCTACTGCCAGTGTTTGTTAATAACTACTCTATGTGCTCTGGTTAGCAATTTACCATTCAGAAGTTAGAAGTCAGGAGTCCATGTATTGTGGAAAAGATGATTTAAGGACACCATCTGAATTCAGATCATCTGAACTCTAAAATGCGTCATATTCCACTTTCTCTAGGGCGTCTCTTCTCTGAGCGCACCAGCCTGGCACATTTCTCGCTTCTGTTTCTCGAATGAGTCTCTGATCTATCCTCCTAATACCTCCCTCTGTTTGTCTCTCTCCATCTCTTTCCTTCTCTGCTTCTCTTCTTGTTTGTCAGGAGATCCATTTATAGATCTTCCTCACACCCGTTCTCGGTTATCCAGCGCCCACGAGGGAGTGCTAGAGGAGGCAGAGCTCGCCGTGCCCCATCGTCTTCCAACAAAGCATGAATAATCTGGGACGATTGCTTCACAGAGGTACGCTCAAAGCTTAAAATTGTGTCTCGATTGTTTTACGGAATAAAGCTGTAAACAGGAAAAAAAAAAGGAAAACGGCTCTTTATGTACTTTACGACTGTACACTGAGTTCACACTGACAGCACTGTTCGCAGCCAAAAAGTTTAATGGGTAGTTGACACACACGCAGTAAATGCCGTGGGCGCTTTTAAACAAAATACACCTCGGAAAAAAAAGTTTTCTTTTGGCATTTGCAAAATGAACAACGTTTAAAAATGTTTGACTGATAAAAGGCACTTCTTTAGAGAATAAATGATGCTAGTGGTGAATCATTATTACCTCTGACTTGATATTTGCTTTCCTGTTCAGTAATGTATTGTAAATAACAATTCTTCTGATTCTTGTCTCTTTAATTCACAGTTTCTCTTTTATTACCACCATTATTATTTATTTTATTTTATTATTTTTTTCAATGCAATATGTCAAGCATTTAAGAAATCAGCAGGGAACTCGGGATTATATTTTTAATCAAGCTGTACCAAAAATGTCATGTTTGAAGAACAGTCGACAGCAAGAAAAAAGAATATAAATATAGAAAGATCTGCAAATGTGAGTATAAAAATAATAGGACAGGGGCGCCCATGTGGCACAGCGGGATATTCCGCTAGCACACCAGCGCTGAGTTTCTGAACTCCTCGGTTCAAAACTCGGTGTTGCCACCGGTCGGCTGGGCGCCATCTAGCAGGCATAATTTGTAGTGCCTGCCGCAGATACTAATTGGCCGCCGTATCTGCAGGGTGAGGACCGGACTATGTGTGGGTGGGTGGATCTTCTTCATACGCTGCGAAGATGCTGAGGTTGGACTGACAGGAATGGACAAGATTAGGAATTAGCGCGTCCAGGTGGCGCAGTGAAATATTCCGCTTGCACAAATTCTGTACTTCCCGATCAGCTGGGTGCCCTCTAGCAGGCAGAACTGGCAGTGCCTGCGGCAGACAAAATTGGCCAAAAAATTGGCCAAAAAATTGGCCAAAAAATTGGCCAAAAAATTGGCCAAAAAATTGGGGGTGGGGGCGGGGGGGTGACCAGACTAATAGGTGAGCAGGGTCGTCAAACACTGTTCAAGGACCTTGGGTAGCAGCCCAAGGCGCCAGTGTGTGTCTCTCTATGCGCAATTTTTTTAGATATAGAAAGATCTGCAAGTGTTAGTAAAAAAATAATAGGACGGGGCGCCCATGTGGCGCAGCAGGATATTCCACTAGCACACCAGCGCAGAGTTTCTGAACTCCTCGGTTCAAAACTCGGTGTTGCCACCGGTCGGCTGGGCGCCATCTAGCAGGCATAATTTGTAGTGCCTACAGCAGATACTAATTGGCCACCGTATCTGCAGGGTGGAGGCCGGACTATGTGTGGGTGGGTGGGTCTTTATACGATGCGTAAGGACCCTGATTGGCGGAAGAGACGCCTGTGCAGAATGCAGGGGCGAAAAGAGGAGTGCTGTTCACGTGTCGGAAAAGGTGTGTACAGCGATGTGCTCTCCTCGGATGCAATCTGGTATCTCTCAGCAGCGGAAGACAAAATTGAGTGCGCTAAATCGGGAGGAAAATGAGGAGAAAATGCTTAAAAAAAATAAATAAATAGGACGATTGGGTGGGAGGTATGAAGGGACGGACAGTAAATGAATGCTTTATTTTTCATATTTATAAGAATAAAATCAAACAAGGTGCTAGGGTGGTGCAGCGGTAAAGTATGGCAGCTCATTACAGCTGCGATATGGGGATCCAAGGTTTGATTCTCTTTTTTTATGCATTTTCTCCCTTTTTCTCCTCATTTTTAGCACGTCCAATTTTTACCCAATTGCATTATGCTTCCTCTCTACTGGTGCTGGCCCCCGCCCGATTGAGGAGAGCGAACTGACACACACCCCCTCTGACACGTGAGCAGTAGCCGACTGCATCTTTTCACCTGCACAAGTTCATATGCCGATCAGCCTTGTGTACGGAGAGCCACACCCTGATCAGCATTATTCCTCTACTCTGTGCAGACGCCATCAACCAGCCAACAGAGGTCGTAATTGCATCAGTTATAAGGTCCCTATCCAGCTCCCTTCCCTGGACGAACAACAGCCAAACGTTGTGCATATAGCCACCCAGCCCAGCCGGATAGCAGAGCCCAGCTCTGGTGTGCTAGCGTATTTTACTGCTGTGCCACCTGAGTGGCCAGGGTTCGATTCTTAATGGTGCCATTGTTCAGTTGGTTGTCTGCACGTACATGATTGGCAAATGTTGATTGGTCAGATACAGCCTAATCATTGGCAAATGCACTTGTCAGTGCGCTCTCAGTGCCAGTCCTGTGCCAAAAGAGGGAAAAAAAAAAACTGTGCCAAGCCTGGTATGTGGATCACGAATTAAAAAAAATAAAATAAATAATAAGAATAAAATCAAATAAGGTTGTATGTGAGATCGTATCCATTTAGGGACAGTGGTAGCCTAGTGACTAGAGCTTTGGACTATTAATTAAAAGGTTGAGCCACCGTTGGGCCCTTGAGCAAGGCCCTTAACCCTCTCTGCTCCAGGGGGCGCTGTACAGTGGTCCAGGGTGGCTGACCCTTGTGCTCTGACCCCAGCTTCCAAACAAGCTGGGATACGCCACGAAATAATTTGATTGTACCGTACATCTGTAGTGGGCACGATGGCTTGGTGGGTAGCACTGTAGTGTCACAGCAAGAAGATCCTGGGTTCTATCCCCAGACGGGGTGGTCCGGGTCCTTTCCGTGGGTTTCATCCGCGAGCTCCGGTTTCCTCCCACAGTCCAAAAACATGCAGTCAGGGTCATAAGAGACACTGAATTGCCCTAGGTGAATGGGTGAGTGTGTATGTGTGTTTGTCCTGTGATGGACTGGCGCCCCATCCATGGTGTTACTGTGTGCCTTGCACCCATTGAAAAGCTGAGATAGGCTCCAGCACCCCCAGTGACCTTAATTGGATAAGCGGTTAAGAAAGTGAGTGAGTAATAGGAATAAAATCAAACAAGATAGTGTGTGAGAGGATGAACATATTAAAAGTACAGTATTTGTACAAAATTATGTGGACACCACTTCCAGCCAATCCGTCGTATTATGTACATATACACCAACACCTTTCCACAAATCCTAGGTAATTTGGAAGCTGGGGTCAGAGCACAGGTTCAGCCAGGTTTGAGAGCCTCTCTTAATGGCCCAATTGTGGCTGCTTGGTGGAGCCCTATATGCAATATCAATATACAATATATGCTCTATATGCAATGTTTCACTATATGTTTTACATGCAATAACATTTTTTCAAAATACATGCTACTAGGGATTCAATTCCCTTTGATGTACAAGAGACTTAGGGTAAAGTAGCAGCAGAATGGAGCTGAGCACGTCGTCATGCTATAATGTGATGAATAATACCTAATTGCACTTTCTGCTCTTGCCTATTCAGCAGAGTACAGCTCACTATTAAAAACAGAAGATTATAGCACCTAATGCTCTCTACTTGATCTCATTGTGTAACATCTCGCCTAATCTCGAGCTTTATACAGAACCATTATACGTCCACAATTACGGTTTTAGATTTACATTCGTTGGCATTTAGACGGCGCTTTTTATACAAATTGACTTATAACTGTGACAGAATACAATCCAAGCAATTGAGGGTTTTGAACTTGCTCAAGGGATTAACAGTGGCAACCTGGAAGTGGTTGGGCCACAGAGACCAGTGACCATAATTACTAAAACAACACTTTAGTGATGATCTACTCGATCTACTATTAACCACAGTGACAAGGCTGTGTTGACCTTAAAGGTTTCACTTAAATGTTAAAATATTTAGAAATGACATAACTTGTGCATGCAATTTAATTCTGACTGTGTATACAGTAATGGAGAGTGTGGTAGAGAGGTAAAGAGGAGAGGGCAGGCATGGTGGAGTGGATGACATAGAGTGTCAGGAGTGATTTGTAATAGAAGGGTATCTGCCAGAGTAAGAGGGTAAGTTTACAACATAGTAGTAAGGCCTGCTATGTTATAAGGCTTGGAGGCAGTGGTGCTGACAAAACAGACAGTAAAGGGAGCTGGAGGTGGAGACGAAGATGCTGAGGTTGAAGTGACGAGGATGGACAAGATTAGGAATTAGAGCACCTAGGTGGCGCAGCGTGACATTCTGCCTGCACATCATTCCGCTGAAATTCTGAAACACCCCGGTCGTCTGGGTGCCCTCTAGCGGGCACAATTGCCAGTGCCTGCAGCAGACAAAATTGGCCAGAAAATTGAGTGGGAAAAGACCAGACTAATAGGTGGGTGGGGTCTTCAAACACTGTGCAAGAACCTTGGGTAGCAGCCTGATGCGCCAGTGCATGTCTCTCCAGGCGAAATATCCAACCTCATGTGCGAATCCACCAAAGCAAGAACAAAGTTATGGAGGAAAGATTAAGATGGTCTGGGCATGTGCAGAGAAGGAATGAGAGTTCTATCAAGGGAAGGGTGCTGAGGATGGCGCTGCCAGGCAAGGAGAGAAGATGAAGGCTAATGAGGAGGTTTATGAGTGTTGATGGAGTACATATACTGTAGGTGGTTAGGGTGACAGTGGAGGATGTTCAGGACGGGGCAAGATGTAGACGAATGATCCGCTGTGGCGACCCCTAGCGGAACCAGCCGAATGAATGATTGTATTCATTGTAATATAAAGGAATGATCGTCAATTGTGATATGGATGTTCTTTAAGGATGTGCAGTGGTCTTGCTCAAGCTCACCACCTCTAAGATTCAGGTTCCAATCTCAGCTATCACAACCAAGTGAGTACCAATTTTCCTCCCAATCTAGTCGTATCCAGTTACCCGATTGCATTTCCCTTTCTCTGTACTGTTGCTGACTTCTACTCTGACGGAGAAGAGCTGCAACAAACACACGCCCCCTCTGACACGTGTGCAGTAGCCGATTGCATCTTTTTACCTGCACAAGACAAGTTTAGATGGGGCTTGGTTTCATGCACAGAGAGTTATGCACTGATCCCCGTTATCCCCCGTCTCTGTGCAGGCGCCATCGATCAGCCAGAGGATGTAATTGCATCAGTTATGAGGAATCCCCTCTGGCAATCAACCTGATGGATGAGCCAATCATTGTCCATGTAGGCGCCCAGGCTGCCAGTACCAGAGCTGAGATTCAAACTCCAAGTTCAAGATGTCAGCTCTGCTGTGCCACCTAACCGCCGCAAATTAGTACTTTTTTTTTTGGGGCCTCGGTGTATTTCACTTTTTTTGCTCTAATGATAGGGTCGAGTCAGGAGACCTATTGTGTATGTCAGCTGATTGGGTTTTTGTCTTTAATTAACCATAATATAATTATGTCCTTACTTTTAAATTACAAGCTTAGGGCAACGATTAGATCCAAATCAGCAAGAATTGATTTAACATTTGAAGGCATCTTGTTTGGCTTGCTCCGTTCTCTGCTTCAAGATAACAGTCCGTGCTCGGCTAATCTAATATGACTGCTGGCAATTACAGAAGTTAGTGATATCCACACTTAATTAGGCTTTATCATAATGAGACATACATTTAGATCAAGTGTCTGTGTGTTTGTGCAGTTTTGGTGTTTAAATGCCTGTGAGGATATCATGCAACATTGTGCAATGTGTTTTCTACTACAGAAAGTGCTATTAGGAATGATCTGTGGTTTGTTAATTCTTTTGAACCTTTATTTTACCAACAAATTTACAAAATGACTTTAAATGCTGAGACGAGGGGAAATAAGAGTGATATAATATTTACATCAAGTTACATCATTTTGAAATTTTTCCTAATGAGCAGACAAAATGGTAACAGGTAATAGTTTGATACCTGAGTATAAAAAAACGATCAACCAAACATTCAGTCTTTGCTATAAATTTGTTATAAATCAGTTAAAAAATGTCTTAATGCAAGATTGCAAATAATTTAAGTCTTTTACCATCTACTGTGCAAAGTATAGTGAAAAGATTCAGGGAATGCAGAGAAATGTCCAGTTGTATGTTTTATAAGATCTGGATCATTTAAATGATTTTCACTCTATGCTTTAGATGTAAAAACAGTTTCTTCTATATGTAAATATAGATATAATAAATATAAATATAATGAAAATATTTTCATTACATGCACCAATATAAAAAATAAATAAATTCATTCATTCATTTACAAATCCCTATAGATAGAATGGCATAAAATGTCTGTGTCATATGTACATATACACCAACACCTTTCCACAAATCCCAGGTAATTTGGAAGCTGTGGTCAGAGCCCAGGTTCAGCCATACTATGTTGCCCCTTAAGCCAAGAGGTTTGAGAGCCTTTCTCAAGGGTCCCACTGTGGTTGCTTGGCAAAGCCCTATATGCAATATCAATATCCAATATATGCTCTATATGCACTGTATGCAAAAACAGTATTTGGCTTTGCAAACATGTGTTTCTCTGGTCTTTTGAAAGTTTATTAGATTGTGGTTGCTTTGGATTTTTTTTGCTCTATTATCAAGTTTGTTTCATTAGGATTTTAACTTCATGTTTTTCCCTCGCTACACAAGATTCATCAGTTCACAAGTTTATATCAAACACAGTCGTGGACAACCCATGCAGACACAGGGAGAACATACAAACTCCACACAGAAAGGACCCGGACCGCCCCACCTGGGAATCGAACCCAGGACTATCTTGTTGTGAGGCGACAGTGCTACCCACTCAGCCACTGTGCCACACTTATTATCAAGTCAAGTCAAATGTATTTGTGTAGCAATTTTTTACAACAGACATTGTCTCAAAGCAACTTTACAGCATCCAGGACAGACAGACCAAAACCCTGTTGAACAAGCCAAGGGCGACAGTGGCAAGGAAAAACCCCCGTAATTAAATTTACAGGAAGAAACCTTGAGAGGAACCAGACTCAGCAGTGGCCTGGCAATTATTACTAGTGTGGTTTCCACTAGCTTTATGCCCTATAATTAGGGCCCTACTAAATTCCGAGGAAAATGTGCTTAATTTTACAGACCTAGTTTTTCAAAAATCATAGCTTTCACTAATTTTTTAAGAAAAGCGCTACATTTCACGGCAGTCATTAAATAACATTCATAAATTGAATGATAGAATCAATGGAATATACAAAACACAGCACAGCTACATTAATACGTAGTTGAAAGACAAAAATTCTCATCCATGTTTTGACACCCCTTCACATTCACAGAATTGGTTGGGAATTTTTCAAACTCAGTTACCCGAGTCGTGTTTTTAGCTGGTTTAGACTTCAACATCTTGGATATTTTGACTAACCGATTGCTAATGTAACCGAGCGTCTTTATAGTTAGCTGAGCTTATAAAGAAGAAAATAATCTGTACATAGAGAAATTATCATGGGCAGAATACTTTACTGGCCTGTTCTTTTGAGGCGCAGCCCAGACTACAGAAAGATGGTCACGAGTGTAGACAAGTACACTTTTCCATTGACTTTGGAATCCCCAAAGGGACAAAATGCACTCAATATATAAACACGTACATCAAACATTGTCAGCACACTACACCACAGAAAAGTCTCTTACGCTACCTTAATTGTAGTATGATTGCTAGGACCGCTTCATTATGCATATTGCGCCTCATATTTCGTACACTACGCTAATTAAAAATGTTAACTCAAACCTTAACTTTTGAATTTCACAGCAAATTGCATATTTCATGAGAAACGGCTCATTTCATGGTCCGTGACGCGATTTAGGTAGGGCCTTACCTATAATCCTATAGATAATAATTGCAGCCTTTTGTCTGATATGGCTTTTGGTACAGCTTGAGGATTTTTATTTAAATCAAAATGTAAAAATGTAAAGATTACTTCAGAGTAGAACACGTGCCTTTACCAAACACTTATATCTAAAGTACTAAACCACTTTAGCACAACCATCTTCACCTTGTGATAAATCTGTTTGTTTCTTCCCGTTAAAAAGATCAATAGATAACCACACATGCTCCTATTACAGGTTCTATGTTTCTCACCTCCTGCACAACATGCTTTTAATAAACTCAAACCATGTTCATATGGTTATGGTTAATTACCAAATTACTGATTAGATCATCTTATTATCTAACCATAAAAATGGATAACAAATAGTCTGTGAAGTTAAATCGTGTGTTTTTGAGCTAAAACAGATAATGGCATATTAGTCACAGCTAGCTGCCAGTCCAATAACCTTGACAGTAGAATTCTGGCTATTTTCAGCAGAGTGTTAGTCATTAGACCTGCATTATCCAGCACCACCCAAATGTTAGAACAGAACACGCAGATCACCAAGCAAAATCATGCCAGGTGTAACCATGCTAAAATGATCACAGGCAATGGCTGTTAATTAGTGCAGTGGTGGAGGCTAAGTAGGTTTCGAGGTGATCCCTCTGCTACCCGGCATGCACCGGATCCAGCTAAGCAAATGATAAATTTGCTCAGGGCTGCTTTGGCCTCTAGGGCATGAAGCAGAGATCCTTAATTAAACCATAAAAGTGCCAGTGTTTAAATATTTCCTTATGAGAAGCCCATGCTGCATTGCCATGCAAGGGAGGGACCGTGTCAGTTCTCACAACATTAATGACCAATAAAAGCTTATGGAGAAAATTGATAGATGCATAGTTGTTAATGAGTGTACAAGATTAATTGAGAATGAAGGAATGAAGGAAGGATAAATCAATGAATGAATAATTAATGTGTGTAAAATGGATAGATGGGTGGTGACTGGATGGTTGGATGGATGGATAAAAAGATGAATGAGTGGGTGAGTGGATGGATGGATGGATGGATGGATGTATATATAAATAAATAAATGAATCGATGGGTGTTGGGTAAGTGGATGGTTGGATGGATGGATAAAAAGATGAATGAGTGGGTGAGTGGATGGATGGATGTATATATAAATAAATAAATGAATCGATGGGTGGGTGGGTAAGTGGATGGTTGGATGGATGGATAGGTGGGTGGGTAGATTGATGGTTTGGTCTGTTGGTGTGTGTGGGTGGGGGTGATTGGATGGATGGATGGATGGATGGTTGGATAAATGAATAAATGGACAGGTGGGTGAGTGGATGGATGGATGGATTGAGTTAGACTGGTAAGAGTCTTAAAGACTGATAGCTGTGAAAATAGATGGAAAATAGACATTTGGATAAACAGAATTGAAATAAATGAACAAAATTAAATGAAATAGAATAGAAAGGTAGGAAACACCCTGGGCAGGTTGCCAGGCCATCACTGGGCAGACACACACACAGGGCAGACTATTTTTAGTAGCTTCACTTGACCTGACTGCATGTCTTGTGGGAGGGAAACCTGAGCATCTGGAGGAAAGGACCCAGACTGGGGACCCTGGCTGCCATCCTTACTGCAGATCATTGTATAATAATAGAATATAAGAAATAATATTACACAAACAGTGGAATAACTGAAAATAATGTAAATCAGTACAATATTATAACATAATTAGGGAAATAATATGGGATGGGCTGTTGGATGTTTCAAATTGATCTATTTATTTATTTTTAATAATAACTATATCATAGTCAGAGTTATAGAGCATCCAGAGCTTTTTCTGGAGAGTTTGGGTGCAAATTCAGTTTAATGAAGCTGAGGTCAGGGCTTTGTGCCAGCCACTAGAGTTTCTCAATACCAAATTTTCAACTAGGCACATGGGCTTTTCTCCAACCTGGAAGCAAATAATCTAGTTCAAAGATTTAATTTTGTAGATCCATTTGCAGTGGCTATTACATTACCCCACGACCACTGAGGTACAGGTTTCAATCTCGGCTGTGTTATCTGCCGGCCTAGTGTCTACACTATATGGACAAAAGTATTGGGACACCCTTTCTACAACTGTAATTACTAATTCATGTTCTTCAACCATGACAATTGCTAACAGGGATAAATAATATAATTAATCAATTACATGAAGGACATAACATGCTTTCAACTTTGTAGCAGCAGTTTAGGGAAGGCTCTTTACTGTCCCAACATTACAAAGCAAGGTCTATAAAGTCATGAAGAAAAGCTTGTGTAAAGAAACTCCAGTGACCTGCACAGTGACCCCAACCCCACAGACAGCTTTGGTATGAACTGGAACATCAATTAAGGCTTTACATTTACAACATTTAGTGGAACGACTTACAATTGTGACTGAATACATTAAGGGTCTTGCTCAAGATCCGAACAGGGCAACTTGGTGGCTGTGGGCTCTAGTAAACCTTCCGATTACTAGTCCAGTATCTTAACCACTGAGCTACCACTGCCCGACTTTCTTGACCAATATCAGTGGCCAATCATACATTTACATTTACATTTTCAGCATTTAGGAGACGCTTTTATTCAAAGTGACTTACAGTACTTTGACAGTATATCATCTAAGCCAGTGGTTCTCAAACTTTTTAGACCAAGTACCACCCATTATCAAACCAAAACTTCCAAGTACCACCTATGTTTCTCATCACAGAACCACATATGGCACACATTAATTAGGTGTGTGTGTATATATTAGTGGTGGGAATTATGGCTTCTTGAAGGGAGCCGGATCTTTTGGCTCGGTTCATTTTAAAGAGCCGTTCAAAGAAATGGCTCTTCGTTCTTCGGGAGGCGCTACTGGGTAAACTATAAGATACCCCCGATATTAATATCAAATTTTGCTACCTTGTCTTAAATGTATTCCTAATTCAAACAACACTTAAACGAGAAAAAAAAGTTACTTCAAAAGGAAAAAAACTACAGAGAAGAGACGTACTGTGGTTGCATCGCATTAAGTTTCAGAACAATCCTCTCTTGTGCAGAGATGTGACTGTGTTTGTTTCTGCTTTAAAACATAAGCGCCATGAAATAATCAGATTTAACACAATTAAACAAGTTTATAGTTTATTTCTCAATTATTTGCCATTATACTACTAGCTCTCTCTCTCTCTCTCTCTCTCTCTCTCTCTCTCTCTCGGTGTGTGTGTGTGTGTGTGTGTGTGTGTGTGTGTGTGTGTGTGTGTGTGTGTGTCTCGCTCTCCGTGATACTGAAAGTGTTTCGGATTTGAATATCGACAATAAACAGCTCTTATTACAATTTACGATTAATTCCCTCTGATGCGAAGCTGAATGGGTGGATTACAGTCTAGAACTGCGCAGAAATAAAAGACTTGGTTCCTTTCGTTCATTTCAAAGATCCGTTCAATAGAATCGGATCGTTCGCGAACGACTCATCACTAGTATATCTGCAGTTACTGACCATTTCAGTGAGTGCGCCTGTTTAGCGGAGCAGCCTTGTGATGTCAGGAACGAGATCAGTGAGATTCAAACGCAGATCTGCTCTGATAAAAGCGAGAGACCTACTGATAACTTTACTGATAACTTTTCTGAAATTTCGAGATGGAAACCGCGAACGTGAAGTATAGACGTAATGAAGTACGGTGCCTGCATAGCCCCGAATATTTTTAAAAACACATTCGTTTTAATGAAACTGATTTTATTAAAACAGAATTATAAGAACTTTGAAACAGATTTTATTAGTAATTTCCACATTTTGTGTCATTTTTTTAATTATTAAATTTTTTTTTTTTTTCGGTGCATGTAATTACTTTTCCGAGATTATCTGGCGTACCACCTCGTGCTGCTTCACGTACCACCAGTGGTACGCGTACCACAGTTTGAGAACCACTGATCTAAGCAATTGAGGGTTAAGGGCCTTGCTCAAGTGGTGGGGCTGGCAGTGGTGGGGCTTGAACCAGCAACCTTTGGATTACTAGTCCAGTACCTTAACCGCTACGCCACAACTGTCCTACGGTATACAAATGCTCTTTTGACTGAATGGACACTAATTCCCACAGACATAATTCTATAGAAGTCACTCTATTTGTTTCTGAAATAGGATGCCCAACAAGCTTATGGTCAGGTGTCTGACTTTTGGTCACACAGTGTTTCTACCATCAGCACAGGTGTTTTCCTCCCAACCTGGCACAAACACTCCTGATTCAGCTCATCTCAGTGCAGATAAACATCTGGTTAATAAAATTAGCTGGGCTGGATTAGAGCTGGTTCCAATATGTGCAGGTTGGTGGCTTTCCAGACCAGAGGGATTTTGCAAGCCTAATTTAAAGGATGGAATAATGTTATCCAGGATTTAATGCTATTTAAAAAGGATTAGGGATTTTTTATGACCCTAACTTGAGTCGATCTGGGCTCAGCTTAAATTGTTGTAAATAATTTAACCTCAAAAGCTGAGTAACAGTCCGTAGAACATCTCGGCTCTTCCAAACAGATCGATTGCCCTATCAAAGTCAAACTCCTAACTCTGCTCTTTTGTGCTGAATAAATTCTCATACCCGCTGCACTGGCTGGTGCTGGATGCACTTTAAATTGTGGGCCATTACTTGATGAATATAAAGCATTGATAAGGTAGTAACAACGTTTAAAATCGATAGTAATGGGCTAATTACGAATAAAGTAAATGTACCTTGGAGCAAACTCACTGAACAGTATCAATTTCTTTTAAATTAAAATGTTCACTACAGCCTTGCTATCATTACTTCTTAAATGTACAGTTGTGGCCTGTTATTTTAATCAGTGTCCATGCCTGTAAAAAAACAACAACAAATAAATAATAATAATAATAATAATTAATGGCACTACATGTTTTCTCTGTTTTTCTTTCTGTGATCTGATTTTTATTTAGATTTTTTTTTAATTATTATTATTTTTTATTATTACACTAAACAGCCAAATGTATGTGGTTCATCTCGAACATAGTCATGGACAATTTGGTAGGACTCTGGGAGGAAACCGGAGCACCCAGAGGAAACCCACGCGGACACGGGGAGAACATGCAAACTCCACACAGAAAGGACCCGGACCGCCCCACATGGGGATTTAACCCAGGACCTTCTTGCTGTGAGGCGACAGTGCTACCCACTTAGCCACCGTGCCGCCCTATGTGGAAATGTGACCATAATCTTACAGACCTTAGAAACTGTCATGGTATTTTGGTGAATCAGTGCCAGTGTCATTGGTAACTTGCCAGACTTCATTCTGCATATACTACAACCACTACAGCATAACTTGGTAGACACTGTGTATGTGTGTGCTTGTTAGGCTTGCTGAAATTCCAGATCTGTCTCATTTTGGGGGAACTACAGACTGTTGAGCAGCTGAAGGCCTCAAGCAATAATGGACAGTTTGAAATTGCAAAATTGGAACAATTAGAGTCTTCATTTCCCAGAATTAAATGTAATTAATAGGAAAGGTGATGCAAAACAGTAGTAAACATGCCCCTGTCTCAATTGTTGGGGGGTGCATTAAATTTAAAATGTGTTTTATATTAACATAATACAAAGAAGCTGTATATATAGGGTATATAAGAGGGTATATTTGCCTGACACATGCTTCCTCCGACATGTTCTCAGTCCACCGACCCCTTCTTATTCACCCATACTTTACTGGATTTGCATGTGAAACCAGTTTAGCACATGGAGAGTCATGCACTGATCTCTACGTTCCCTCACTTCTGTACGGGGCTGCTAATATATATATATATATATATATACTGTATATATACAGTATATATATACAGTATATATATATATATATATATATATATATACTGTATATATATATATATATATATATATATATATATATATATATATATATATATACTGTATATATACAGTATATATATACAGTATATATATATATATATATACAGTGCCTTGCAAAAGTATTCAGCCCCCTTGAACTTTTCAACCTTTTGCCACATTTCAGGCTTCAAACATAACGATATGAAATTGTAATTTTTTGTGAAGAATCAACAACAAGTGGGACACAATCGTGAAGTAGAACGAAATTTATTGGATATTTTAAACTTTTTTTAGAAATAAAAAACTAAAAAGTGGGGCGTGCAATATTATTCAGCCCCTTTACTTTCAGTGCAGCAAACTCACTCCAGAAGTTCAGTGAGGATCTCTGAATGATCCAATGTTGACCTAAATGACTGATGGTGATAAATAGAATCCACCTGTGTGTAATCAAGTCTCCGTATAAATGCACCTGCTCTGTGACAGTCTCAGAGTTCTGTTTAAAGCGCAGAGAGCATCATGAAGACCAAGGAACACACCAGGCAGGTCCGAGATACTGTTGTGGAGAAGTTTAAAGCCGGATTTGGATACAAAAAAATTTCCCAAGCTTTAAACATCTCAAGGAGCACTGTGCAAGCGATCATATTGAAATGGAAGGAGTATCAGACCACTGCAAATCTACCAAGACCCGGCCGTCCCTCTAAACTTTCAGCTCAAACAAGGAGAAGACTGATCAGAGATGCAGCCAAGAGGCCCATGATCACTCTGAATGAACTGCAGAGATCTACAGCTGAGGTGGGAGACTCTGTCCATAGGACACAATCAGTCGTACACTGCACACATCTGGCCTTTATGGAAGAGTGGCAAGAAGAAAGCCATTTCTCAAAGATATCTATAAAAAGTCACCTGGGAGACACACCAAACATGTGGAAGAAGGTGCTCTGGTCAGATGAAACCAAAATCGAACTTTTTGGCCACAATGCAAAACGTTATGTTTGGCGTAAAAGCAACACAGCTCATCACCCTGAACACACCATCCCCACTGTCAAACATGGTGGTGGCAGCATCATGGTTTGGGCCTGCTTTTCTTCAGCAGGGACAGGGAAGATGGTTAAAATTGATGGGAAGATGGATGGAGCCAAATACAGGACCATTCTGGAAGAAAACCTGTTGCAGTCTGCAAAAGACCTGAGACTGGGACGGAGATTTATCTTCCAACAAGACAATGATCCAAAACATAAAGCAAAATCTACAATGGAATGGTTCACAAATAAACGTATCCAGGTGTTAGAATGGCCAAGTCAAAGTCCAGACCTGAATCCCATCGAGAATCTGTGGAAAGAGCTGAAAACTGCTGTTCACAAACGCTCTCCATCCAACCTCACTGAGCTCGAGCTGTTTTGCAAGGAAGAATGGGCAAAAATTTCTGTCTCTCTATGTGCAAAACTGATAGAGACATACCCCAAGCGACTTGCATCGCAAGTCAAAGTATTACAAAGTATTAACGCAAGGGGGCTGAATAATATTGCACGCCCCACTTTTCAGTTTTTTATTTCTAAAAAAAGTTTAAAATATCCAATAAATTTCGTTCCACTTCACGATTGTGTCCCACTTGTTGTTGATTCTTCACAAAAAATTACAATTTCATATCGTTATGTTTGAAGCCTGAAATGTGGCAAAAGGTTGAAAAGTTCAAGGGGGCTGAATACTTTTGCAAGGCACTGTATATATATATATACAGTCGAATCCGGTTAATTGGACCACCGGTATCTATATATATATACCAGATATATCACAGATGCTTGTTTTTACCATATTTTACAAAATATAATTTACATGAATTTTTAATGGTCTGATTAAGCCATTTTAAATTATTTTGTTTTGATGTGCATTTGTAGTCACTGTTCTTTTGGACCACACAGTTGCATGCAAGATTCAAGCTTCTAGCTGATGGCTTGAGGTTGTACTGATCATTTTTATGTTATTTCATTTTATTTGCTTATGGATTTTATCCCATAGCCAATTCGTCTTCCGCTGCTGGGGACCCTGACTGCATCTGAGGAGGGTATATTTCCCTGACACATGCTTCCTCTGACCTTTGTGTGCAGTCCACCAACCCCTTCTTATTCATCCATACTTTGGTGGATTTGCATGTGAGGCCAGTTTATCACATGGAGAGTCACGCACTGATCTCTGCATTTTTTCACTTCTGTACAGGGCTGCTAACCAGGGTCCTTACACAGTGTTGAAGTCCCCACCCTATTATTAGTCTGTCTTTTCCCACCCAATTTTGTCTGCTACAGGCACTGCCAATTGTTCCTTCTGGGGGTGCCCAGCTGACCGGAAGCAAAAATTAAAAAAGAGCTGAGTTCAGAATCCCATCACTGGTGTGCTAGGGGAATATCTCGCTATGCCACCTGGGTACCCCATAGCGAAATAAATTTGAACATAATCCTCTCATAATTCCATCCTTTTTCTGCAACGCACCAGTTTGCTACCATGACTGTGATTGACAGCAGGTACAGTGTTACTGTTCTCTAAACATACTTCTGGTCAGTGTGGCCAAAAATCTTTAAAGAAAACTCTTCTCCAGAGCGTTTTTTTTTTCATCCATACAGGAAAATCAGGGTCATATCAGGAAAGGGAAGCTTGGGGGTGTGGATGCATTCAAGGAATAGTTTCGAAACCAAAGTTTATTGCTGTTCTTGCTTCTTGTTGTAGGTTTATTATTGTAAATTTTATTCAGCCATGCTGTATTCTTGTCCTAATTTGTAGATTTTAAATGTATGTAACCCATATGTCAAATCTCAAGTGTGCCAAATCTACATATTCTCTTTATTTATTTATTTATTTATTTATTTATTTATTTATTTATTTATTTATTTATTTATTTATTTATTTATTGTTTTTTATTTATTTATTTATTTATGTAATTGTTTTTATTTATTTGTGTTTTACTTATTCATTTGAGTTTGTTTTTATTTATTTATTTGTGTTTCACTTATTTATTTATTCATTATGCATTTGTATTTATATATTTTAGTTTGTTTTTATTTATTTATTTGTTTTACTTATTTATTTTTTATTTATTTATTTATTTATTTATGTTTACTTATTTATTTTTATGTATTTGTTTTTTTTATGTTTTTTTAATTTATGTATTTTATTTGTATTTATTTTTTTATTTTTTACAGATTTTCCGTGTAGTTTTTTAATTCCAGCTACTTCTTAATGGTTGCCTTAAAAACAAACAAGTGATGCATTTTCCGTAACCAAAGATGTGTGTTCATTTGCCCCTGAATGGTTAGGGAAAACACACACCAAGTTTTTGCTAATTAGAAGATATTTTATCCAGTGCCACTGCTGTCAAATTTAGTGTAGCTGGGTTCTTTTTTTTCTTGTTTTAATGAGATTAGAAGGAGCACTAGCAGCCAAACAAACTGTTACTCAAGCGGTGGCATGGGTGCTTTTTCATGTAGACGTGTAGCAAAGGTTCACGTCTAACTCTGGCTTTTCTTTTCTGCAGTAATTTGCTTCGTTGTTCTTATCTCTGGAGTGACGGAGCTCCCTGACGGGCTGTTTGACGCACATGCCTGTACTTTCTGAATAATTGCATATGGTTTTTTAAGCCTGATTGTGTGTAACTGAACCTCAGAGGAATTTAGTAGCAACAAATGAGCGAGTGATCATTACAAGGAAGGCAAAATTAGGCCTTCAATCTCATTTTAAAGCTTTGTAGAGCTATGTCAGTGGAAATGGTTTTATATATTAAAGCTGTTTTTTATCATACCCATGTTATTTCCTTTTTCTATAACCTTTTTATCCATTAAAGTATACACCAATCAGCCATAACATTAAAACCACCTCCTGTTTTTTACACACACTGTCCATTTTATTAGTTCCACTTACCATATAGGAGCACTTCGTAGTTCTACAATTACTGACTGTAGTCGATCTGTTTCTCTACATACCTTTTTGCCTGCTTTCACCCTGTTCTTCAATGGTCAGGACCCCCACAGAGCAGGTATTATTTAGCTGATGGATCGTTCTCAGCACTGCAGTGACCTTGACATGGTGGTGGTGTGTTAGTGTGTGTTGTGCTGGTATGAGTGGACACCACAGCAGCGCTGCTGGAGTTTTTAAGTACTGTGTCCACTCACTGTCCCCTCTATAAGACACTCCTACCTACTTGGTCCACCTTGTAGATGTTAGAGACGATCGCTCATCTATTGCTGCTGTTTGAGTTGGTCATCTTCTAGACCTTCATCAGTGGTCACAGGACGCAGCCCATGGGGCACTGTTGGCTGGACCTTTTTGGTTGGTGAACTATTCTCAGTCCAACAGTGACAGTGAGGTGATTAAAAACTCCATCAGCATTGCTGTGTCTTATCCACTCATACCAGCTCAACACACACTAACACACCACCACCATGTCAGTGTCACTGCAGTGCTGAGACTAATCTACCACCCATATAATACCCTCTCTGTAGTGATAAAATTGACAGTGAGTGTAGAAATGAGGAGGTGGTCATAAAGTTATGCATTTTAGGGCCTGTGTTCACTTAGATTATCTTAGAGTGTCTGCAGAAAGCCTTAACGAACCCAAGAACCAATAAAATAGAAACATTTATCTTTCTGCTTTTATAGCACAAAAGTAAAAGGCATTTCGGAAACAGAAAGAGATTTTAGGAAGTGATGTTGTGGACTTTGATGAAGTACATTCCATTTTTCATTTTGCAAACACTGTTCAAGTAAGTAAATAAAGGCACTCGGTGGTGCAGCGATTTTTTACTGTAGCCCATCACTGCTACAGTAATACGTAGCTGCACAGGATTGACATCTCAATGATGATATTGGTCTGCAGGCCCACTCAGAAAGCAGGGTTCGAATCTCAGCGGTAACACAAATCTCAGTGGCACCACTGAGACTCAAACTCAGGCAATCTGAGCGTCCCTGAATGAGACTAATGTGACTGAACGCATTAATAAATACTTGCAATTTTGCTGAGCTATGTAAGAAACCCAAACTGTCACCTGATGTCAAGTAGAAATTGAACTAGATCAGTGGTGGGCAAACTACAGCCTGTTAGGCTGTTCGATCCGGCCCGTTGAGCATTTACAAAATTGTCCTTTAGAATAGGGCTTTCAAACTGAATCACTGAGTCAGCGAGTCAGAAACGACTCTTTTCAAACAAATTATTCATTGGAATCGAATCAGGGAGCTGTGCTCTTATCAATGGTAAAGATTCATTCATTTTGCTTACTCTATTTCATTATGGTGTCATGCTCAAACAACTTAACGAATCAGTTCATTTGTTAAAGAGATTCAGTCGTGGTCCAGGCCTTGATAAACAGCTGTATAAACCAATCAGAGCTTCAGAATTCAGATTTTGGGCAGAATTTCAATCTCTCTCTTCATTGGTTGTTGTATAAGTCACAGCTTAGTGAACAAATGAGGGAAGATTTAAAATAGAATAATTATAGAATGGAAAATCAGTGTGAATCCTGAGCTTTTTTCGCTGCAATGAGACGCTGCTCCCACCTAGTGGGAATGACCCACAAACCGGTACCGCGGTGTATGCAGCCCGGTGGTTGGGGACCACTGCTCTAGACTACAGCTGCTCATAACATAATTCATAAAGAGTCAAAGAACAGGTCTGCCATGAATTAGAACTGTTATCTAAACACAAGAGAACCTGTTGACAGTCAAGCAAGCTTCCTGGATTACACCTGTACATTTGCCCGAATTTATGGGCACACCTGACGTCTAATAGAAAATGGACTAGATGGTATAACATAATTCAAGAAGAGCCAAACAACAGGTCTGCCATTAATTAGAACTGCAGTCAGAACACAAGAGAACCTGTTGACAGTCAAGGATTACACCTACATATATACTGTATATATTTTTAAATATCCCCTTTTTCTCCCTTTTAGTGCATCCAATTGCCCGTTTGCTCTCCACCAATGCCGATCTTCACTCTGATTAAGGAGAACAAAGCTAACCCACGCCCCCTCCGACACGTGGGCAGCAGCCGTATGCATCTTATCACCTACACTTTTACGAGTGCAGTGCAGCTCAGCACTGTGTATGGAGAGACACACCCTGAGAGCACTCTTTTCTCATCTCTGTGCAGGCGCCATCAATCAGCCAGCAGAGGTCATAATTGCATTAGTTATGAGAGAGAGTATGTAGTGGATGTAGTTTTCTAATCTTTTTAGACTGTCTTTTTTCACAAAAAGCGTTGCCAGATTTCCTAAAATCCTGTAAACATCTGCCATAACTATACATTGACCTTTATGCTTTAGCTATGGCTGCCAACGTTTTCCATTACAGAAACAATTACCAGCATGAATAACTACTAAGGTGTTATATTTACACATTGATTTAATTTACTGTTTGCACAATATACTCTCACAGTGTCAGCGTTCTCCATGTACATTATATGTTCAAATTAATTACTGTTGCAACCACCGGATCTTACTTTTTCATTACAGTCAACTTCACCAAGGCTTTGAAATAATGACCTGGGGAATTAAAGCGGCTCAGAGAGCGCTTTTCGTTGCGTGTATTAGTGTTCTGTGGCGCTGGACCTGAGTCCATTACGATAATGAGGAAATTAAATGTAAAGGCGTATCGAGAAATACACGGTGGCATTGTGGCACAGCAGGTGGTCTCTGACGTTGGTTCCCTGGGTAGGCTGAGCCTAAGCTGATATTTATGAGTATGAAGTGTTTAGTGAAAATGAATGAATGAATATCAATAGAAATGCTAGAATTGACATAAAGCACATGAAGCTTCTAAGAAGAGAAAGATGCGAGATAGCTATGTGGTGATATTAAATATGGGTTTTTATCATTTTTATTGCTATTTACACCGATCAGCCATAACATTAAAAGCACCTCCTTATTTCTACACACATTGTCCATTTTATCAGCTCCACTTACCATATACTGACTGAAGTCCAACTGTTTCTCTACATACTTTGTTAGCCCCCTTTCATTCTGTTCTTCAATGGTCAGGACCCCCACAGGACCACTACAGAGCAGGTATTATTTGGGTGGTGGATCATTCTTCACACTGCAGTGACACTGACATGGTGGTGGTGTGTTAGTGTGTGTTGTGCTGGTATGAGTGGATAGATGAGCGATCATCTCTGACTTTACATCTACAAGGTGGACCAACTATGTAGGAGTGTTTAATAGAGTGAGTGGACACAGTGAGTGGACACAGTATTTAACAAGTCCAGCAGTGCTGCTGTGTCTGATCCACTCATACTCATATATATATATACTTTATTTTTATATTACTTTATTTTTTTCTCCTGATTTTAACCCCCTATTGTTAATGGACACCAACCCATAAAGTTCAAGCCCATAAGTCAATGTCAGAACTAAGTCTACTAAGTAGACTCAGTTCTGCCTTTTTAAAAGTCATCTTATTGTCTGCTCATATCTCAGCATCATATTCCTCTCTCATCCCTGCAATCTTAAGTTACTTTAGACTCAGACAGAGCCGCGGGTTCTCATATATCCTACCAGAGATTTATCATGTTCTGATTTCCATAGCAAATTTCATGCCAACTACTGCAGCCAAAATAAAGAGCAATAAAAATGAACTCAGTAGATTCAAAACTGGCATTTAGCAATAAAGAGAAATGTTATACCTTGCCATAAGTGAAGACATGTAAGAGATGAGATATTTCTTAATGTAAATTGCATTCAGTGTGATTTACTTTATCATTACAGTGTTTGTGCTGAATAAATAAATAACAATGAAGATGTAAGACGTGGCGCACTGGGATCATAATTCTCTATTATTTGTAAACTGAAGCTTTTTAATAAGGGGAATATCAACTGAGGTCTACAGTGAGAGTAAAGAAGAAGTATTTTACCACCTTTGTTTTTGTATCTAGACTTTCTGTGCGTATGTTGTATCTTTTTTTAAATGTCACATATAATATATTTTAATTATGTACTTAGACATAAAATGAACATCTGCAAGTATTAATAGATGAGGAGGAATTAATTTTGTCACGGTAACAAAAATAAATAATAAAAAAAAGATCTAATAATAGATCATAATAACACTGTTATACTGAGCAGGAGGATTTCAGTCATGCTGAAAGTAAAGTAGCAGCCTAAAGTCTTCAGACTTTTAATGGTCAATGGATCAAAATTATCAATCCTTAAATTTCAAACCTGTGTTCAAATTAGTGCCCAGCCAGGGGCAGTGAAAGCTCAGAAGTTAAGGTACAGCACTAGTATTCGGGAAGTCATTGGTTCAAACCACACATCTGCCAGGTTGTCACTGCTGGGCCCTTGAGCAAGGCCCTTAACCCTCAATTGCTTGCAATGTATACAGTCTTAGTTGTAAGTCACTTTAAATAAAGGTGCCTTGGTGGGGCAGCGGGATATTCTGCTAGCACACCAGCACCGAGATTCTGAACTCCACGGTTCGAAACTCGGCAGCCATCTAGTGGGCGTAATTGGCAGACATGATTCTGCTAGGGCGGGATGACCAGACTATGCAGGTGGGGTCTTCATATGCTGTGTAAGGACCCTGATTGACAGATAGAGAGGCGCCTGTGCAGAGTGCATAGGTAAAAAAGGGTTCCACTAAAGGCTGTGCATGGGTCGGAGGAGACGTGAGCAGCAATTTACCCACCTCGACTGCAATCGGGGATCCCCCAGCAGCAGAAGACAAATTGACTACTCTAAATTATGGAGAAAATGCATAAATAAAATAGAAAAATAAATAAATAAATAAAGGCATCTGCTGAAAATGTAAAGCCATACAATGCTCTTTTGACTGAATGGACACAAATTCCCACAGAAATATTTTAGAGGAGTAGCTTTTGTTAAAACTGATGGTCATGTGTCCAAAAATGTTTGGCCAAATAGTGCATTTTTACTATACTTTTACTGGTATTGGTCCATGAATTTCCCTTTATATTTTATAAGGCCAATTGCTATGATTTAACTAATTCACCAATAAAATTTAACTACAGATAAAAATATAAAGAAAAAAATAGAGAGGTGTGCAATACAAGCCTATAAAATATTCTGAAACTTGGTCTTTTTGCCAAGATCAGAAAAAAATCTGTGCGTCTGTGTGGTCAGATGTAACCAAAGATATGCTTAAAACAAAGCCAAGTGAGCTTTAATAAATATGCTGTCATGCAAGAATAGAGCTGCCAACCGGTACATTTCATTTCAGTCTAGCTTTTAGATGTTTATTTTGAAGCAGGACCAGTTGCCACGTACAAAAGTGAAAATCTGAAAGCTCGACTGAAACGACATTGTTTTAGTATGGATGATTCACACTTTCACTTTCAGGAGTCAGACAGCAGGCACGCTTGGTTCATGATCATAATAGCTTTATTATAATGCACAATAGTTACACATACAACCTAAAACTACCTGCAAAGCATATATACGCCCTGGATCATCACCCACCTGTCATCAGCTCATCAGAAATGCCAGGCGATGCGTGCTGTCCCACGACTGAGCTCCTGTCAGTGCTTCGACTTTTCCCCTTTATATAGCAATTCAGGTGCAGTTAACTTGAACCTTCGTTTCTGAGCGTTGCACCAAGTTTCATCAAGGTTAGGTGAGGCAAGGTTTTGAGCATTTCAGCTTCTCAGTTTAGAAAACAAGAGGAATGCTTCTGCAAGTTAGTCAGGGTCGCAACCAAGTCCAAAACACACTATATCAAGGTTGATCCATTCCAGATCTCGATAAGGCTGCATTCTTTGTGTACTGCCCTGTAAGAGGAATGCTTAGTCGGGGCCATAAACCACATTACTAGCTGCATTCTTTGCGTACCATCCAGCATCCAGGGCCATAGGGGCCTCATGCCTTTGTACTGTAAGACTTACATCATCAAAAATACCTACTCCAGGTTTTAAACATATCTTTACAGACATGTACTGATCAGATCCAGAATTTTAGCATTGCTACTAATCCTATCTCAAATGAGATATTTAACCCAAAGCTCATATACACCATTTTTGTAAGAACATTTCACCTAAAGATATACAGTTATAACAAAGAAAAATCTAACTGATCGCCTGCGGGAGGAGATTTACATTAGCCGTGTCTAATGGAACACAGGTAACGGCCCATTGTGCTTTATCTCACTTTCATTACTTTGCCGTGTGCAGCCCATAATGTTAGCGGAGTGAAGTGAACACAGCAGACTGACTCCTCATGACTCATCTTTACCTGACTGTGTTATTTGCTAAACCCGAGGCAGGTTGAAGAGCTAATAAAAAGCTCCGGTACGTCAGAAATTAATTGTACGTGATGGAGCTGGTGAGTTGGCACTGCGTGTCTATACAACGTGCAGCTGTTTAGAAATGCAATTTAGTAGCATGTCCCGATGTAGCTCCTGCTGCATAATGATGCCTGTCTGCAAGGCAACTGTCTTGTTGAGTTTTGTATAAAATATGGAGTTGTTTTTGTACAAGTCTGTACATTACTGTGTGGTGCTGTAAATCAGCAGCATCCTGTGGAAGTGTATCGCATATGCTGTGGTCTCTAGAGATCCTTAAACTGGATCTGTCTCCACACTGCTGTTTTTAGAGTCACTTCAATTTACAGCTTTTACACTGTATTAGAAAAAGAACCACACACACACACACACTCACACGCACACACTCCAGCACCACCTGGTTTGACTTTATTTATTTTTATTGTATTATTACTTTTGTACAGTGCTTTCTCAGATATTTAAATATTCCCCGAATATTACATCTAGATTCAATTTAAAACTGGTGCCTTGTTTTGGACTGAATCGATGCTATTATTGGTGAGCGCCCAGTGCCAATTAAATTATGCATTATTAATTCACAGATTGTCCAGAGAGTCTGGGATTTGAATAAGAATTCAAACTCTGCTTTATTAAATACAGAATATCAATGGCTAACAGATTAAAAGAATCAATCTGTGGTAACCCATTACTGTGTTTCTTTGTCTATTATTCTTTCTTTCTGGGTCTAAATGATGTATCTACAGTACATATGCCTTTCTATATACACTGATCAGCTTAACATTAAAACCACCTCCTTGTTTCTACACTCACTGTCCATTTTATCAGCTCCACTTACCATATAGAAGCACTTTGTAGTTTTACAATTACTGACTTTAGTCCATCTGTTTCTCAGCATGCCTTTTTTTAGCCTGCTTTCACCCTGTTCTTTAATGGTCAGGACCACCACAGAGCAGGTTTTTTTTGGGTGGTGGATGATTCTCAGCACTGCAGTGACAGGGTGGTGGTGTGTTAGTGTGTGTTGTGCTGGTATGAATGGATCAGACACAGCAGCGTTGCTGGAGTTTTTAAGTACCGTGTTTACTCACTGTCCACTCTATTAGACACTTCTACCTACCTACTTGCTTACGGGGCGCTGTTGGCTGGATATTTTTGGTTGGTGGACTATTCTCAGTCCAGCAGCGACAGTGAGTAACCCTAGGTGTTTAAAAACTCCAGCAGTGCTGCTGTGTCTTATCCACTCATACCAACACGACACACACTAACACACCACCACCATGTCAGTGTCACTGCAGTGCTGAGAATGATCCACCACCCAAATAAAAGCTGCTCTGTGGTGGTCCTGGGATAGTCCTGACCATTGAAACAGATGGACTACAGTCAAGGAGGTGGTTTTAATGGTATGGCTGATCGGTGTATATTAGCATGGAAGAACCCTGTTTAAATCACTGGTGTTAATCAATGTTTGATCACAATTCTCCTTTGGAAAATAAGACATTATTAATGGAAAAACTAAACTAATGCATTCATTTATTTATTCATTGTCTGTTTTACTGCCGCTTTATCCTTGTCAGGGTTGCAGTGGGTCTGATTCATTGGGTGAAGGCAGGAAACACCATGGACAGGTCACCAGTCTATCATAAGGCACACACACACTCACACTTATGGTAATTTTTAGTATCTCCAATTAACCTGAGTGCACATCTGGAGCACCTGGAGACTCCACACAGAAAGGACCCTGGCCGCACAGCCCAGAGAATCAAACCCAGCCCCTTCTTGCTGTGACACAACAGTGCTACCCACTATGCCACCATGCCACCCTGAACTAATACAGTTAAAGTCAAAGCTGGGTTTAGAACAGGAAACATAGATTATTCATTCAGTGGTGTTGTGATCTATAATATCATCTATTTTTGTGACATGGCTTCATGATTTCTTGTTAATGTTCACTGTAATGGTCAGATGAAATAGAAAAATGTAGTGAAAACAGTTCTGTCATGAATTTTAAGCTGCTGGAACATGGGTGACCCTGTTGACAACCAAGCAAGCTTTACATTTACACAGACTTAAAAACCTGTGGTATAGACAGGACCCCCCTCATACACCCCATGAACCTCGAGTGAAGTTTGTTGCTGATCACATGGACGAATGACAAGGAGAAGCAGTGGCTTTTTGCCATGCTAGACTCATGGAAATGTAAATTGCATTTGATTGTGGACAGCAGAATATATTTTTATAGGTGATAGAATGTGTTGTGTTTAGAGAAAACTTGATTTATTGGTGTCTTTACTTATCAAACGACTTTAAAAGCAGTTATAGCCTAGTGGTTAAGGTCCTAAACTAGTAATCAAAAAGTCGCTGGTCCAAGCCCCATCACTGCCAGGTTGCTGCTGTTGGACCCTTGAGCAAGTCCCTTAACCCTCAATTGCTTAGACTGTATACTGTCACAGTACTGTGGATAAAAACTTCTGCTAAATGCTGAAAATGTAAATATACTGTGTATTTATTATGGGTCAAAGGGGCGGCCCGGTTGCTCGGTGGGTAGCACTGTCGCCTCACAGCAAGAAGATCCTAGGTTTGATTCCCAGGTAAGATAAGATAAGATAATCCTTTATTAGTCCAACAGTGGGAAAATTCCCAGTGTTGCAGCAGCAAAAGAATAGCAAGGCACTCAGTACAAAAAATAGACAAATGAACAGTACAATGTATAACAATTGTACACACATTATCAATAATAAAAGTATATTATACAAATATTTACAAATAATTGCACATTAACTCTAAAATTGCACATGTTAAAAATGAAGAATGTTGCACATTGTTATGTATAGTTTAAACTGTGTGTGTGTGTGTGTGTGTGTGTGTACGTGATCTGCCTGGAGCAGTGCTGGTTGTATAATCTAACAGCAGCAGGAAGGAAGGAACTGCGATACCGCTTCTTCACACATTTGGGGTGAAGCAGCCTGTCGCTGAAGGAGCTGCCCAGTGCTGCCAGAGTCTCATGCATGGGGTGGGAGTCATTCTCCAGCATGGATGCCAGCCTGGCTAACATTCTCCTGTCTTCCACCGCCTGCACTGGGTCTAAGGGGCTTCCCAGGACAGAACCGGCCCTCTTGATAAGTTTGTTCCACCACCACTGCATTAGAGAAAGTCCTCAGGAGTGCCCCACACTCCAAATGACCGCAGTCTGCTAAGTAGGTAGAGTTTGCTCTGACCTTTTTTATAAAGTGCAGTAGTGTTAACTGACCAGTCCAGTTTGTTGTTGAGGTGGACACCCAGGTACTTATAAGAGTCCACTCTCTCAATGTCCATTCCCTGGATGTTCACTGATGGCAGGGGGTGTCTGCACCTACAGAAATCCACCACCAGTTCTTTGGCCTTACAAAGAGGTGGAGTAAAGGTGAAGCGGTCTGGGACTTTTCTGTGTGTAGTTTGCATGTTCTCCCCGTGTCTGCTTGGGTTTCCTCCGAAAGCTCCAGTTTCCTTACACAGTCCAAAGACATTCAAGTGAGGTTAATTGGAGATACAAAATTGTCCATGACTGTGTTTGACATTAAGGACTTCAACTTGAATACTGGTCAAAGAGAACTGACACATCATGTTCTATTTTCATTAGCATGTGACAGATTTGTACCAGTGTTTTCTCTGAATGTAAGGTTTGTTGAATCATCACATCTAAGAAAGACACACTTTAAACATGGTAGTTATTAACTAAGTGTTTTTCTGCTGGCACTATTTCCGAACATATTGACACACATGTTTTGGTGTGTTATTACCAGTGTGTTTTTGCCAGCAACCCACACAAAGCTACAGTGGAGTGTCCCTTTCCAGAGATGGTGCATTTGGCCACAAGATTAAAAGCTTGGACATTTATGGCAATTATGAATTGACTGAATGGCATTCAGCTGACAGTGCACTAAATCTTGTACCATCAACAGATGCTTTTGAATTGGATAATCTACTAAAATAGCTCTGATATTGAACCCTGGTGTTTACCTGCCTATTGTGAGTCTGAATAGTTGTCTGCATTGATTGGTGCTTTGACCTGTATTTTAGCCTCAGTGTTACAGGTTAAATGTGATACTTAGACCGATCAGCCATAACATTAAAACCACCTCCTTGTTTCTACATTCACTGTCCATTTTATCAGCTCCACTTACCATATAGAAGCACTTTGTAGTTGTACAATTACCGACTGTAGAGTAGGTATTATTTGGGTGGTGGGTCATTCTCAGCACTGCAGTGACACTGACATGGTGGTGGTGTGTTAGTGTGTGTTGTGCTAGTATAAGTGGATAAGACACAGAGTTTCAATGTCATGGCTGATCAGTGTGTATTATAACAGCTGAGCTGTCACTGTAATCTACTGGAACATCTTGTTACTTTTTTCAGTTTCTTTCTTTTGTTTAACAGACGCCAGTTTCAATGACCTCTTGGGCAGAATAATTTAAATGACAGAGCCCTATTACATGCTAGAAATTGCATTTTTATTATCAGTAATTTATTCTAATAAAAATGAGAAGTAAATAATTATCCACGAGACAGAAAACACTCAGCTTGCTGTCTTTTCATTAGTAAAAACACTCAGTAGTAAAGTGGAAAGAAATAGGCTAAAACAATAAAGGTATGCTTGCATTTGTGAGGATTTTTCATATGTTTATATATCTTTTTTTACTTGGAATTTAAGCACATTAAGACTAAAATAATTTTAAATCGTTTAAACCACTTGGGGGTCTCATTCTGCTGGTGGTTTTTGGGACAAACCATCCATCACAATGCATAAGTACTTTTTCTTTTTCTAAATAAAGCATCTACTTACTGAGTTCTTTCAGTTAAAACCTAATCCACAGACACATGCATTTATCTTTAAGATGATGATACTAAATTAATAGCACAATAACAAACCATGATAATATGAAATGCAACATGCAAATTGAAGACTTCAGAGTTTTCTACCTTTGACTAAATCCAGCAATACAGATCATACTAAAGGCTATGTTGAGTGTATGAAACTAGTAACACACTAGTTTGTGACCACTGAAGCAATTTGTTTGTTTTGTCTGGTCAACTTGATTCCATTTGGTAATATACACTGATGAGGCATAACATTATGACCACCTCCTGGTTTCTACACTCACTGTCCATTTTATCAGCTCCACTTACCATATAGAAGCACTTTGTAGTTCTACAATTACTGACTGTAGACCATCTGGTTCTCTACATACTTTTTAGCCTGCTTTTACCCTGTTCTTCAATGGTCAGGACCCCCACAGGACCACTACAGAGCAGGTATTATTTGGGTGGTGGATCATTCTCAGTACTTCTGTGACACTGACATAGTGGTGGTTTGTTAGTGTGTGTTGTGCAGGTATGAGTGGATCAGACACAGCAGCGCTGCTGGAGTTTTTAAATATCGTGTCCACTCACTGTCCACTCTATTAGACACTCCTACCTAGTTGGTCCACCTTGTAGACGTAAAGTCAGAGACGATTGCTCATCTATTGCTGCTGTTTGAGTTGGAGTAGGAGGTCATAATGTTATGCCTGATCGGTATACATCCATTTCTGCATTTGAGGCCTGTTATTCACCACAAACATTGGAAAAATAAAGCATTTACCACATTGTATTCTTGCAATAGTGTTCTATCAGCAAAAGCTTCTGAATTGGATAATGTACTAAAATGACTCTGATGTTTACCTTCCTATTGTGAATATAAATGATTGCTACCGAATGATACATTTTCCATGGTGTCCCAACTTTGTCTGATTTGGGGATGTAATTTAATAAATATTTGTCGTAGGAACACATAGTTTACAAAGACATCAAACAATAGTGTTGATAGGAATAACAAACAGCAATGGTGTAGCATGTTTTAAGCTTGAGAAGAAGATGAGAGACTACTGATTGTGCTAGCTAGCATGTAGCTATTTATGGACTATGAATCTGTCTGACCAGGTCTACTAATGGAATTATTATGGTTATTTTTATAAGTGGTAGCCTAATGGGTAGGGCTTTGGGCTAGCAACTAAAAGATTGAGTGTTCGGAACTCAGCTCTGCCATGCAGCCACTGTTGGGCCTTTGAGCAAGGCCGTTAACCCTCTCTGCTGGCTGACCCTGTGCTCTGACGCCAGCTGTACAGCTGTATATGTACACCGATCAGCCATAACATTAAAACCACATCCTTGTTTCTATACTTACTGTCCATTTTTTCAGCTCCACTTACCATATAGGAGCACTTTGTAGTTCTACAATTACTGACTGTAGTCCATCTGTTTCACTACATACCTTTTTAGGCTGCTTTCACCCTGTTTTTTCAATGGTCAGGACCCCCACAGGACCACCACAGAGCAGGTATTATTTAGGTGGTGGATCATTCTCAGCACTGCAGTGATAATGACATGGTGGTGTTAGTGTGTGTTGTGCTGGTATGAGTGGATCAGACACAGCAGCACATGAAATCATCTGACCACAATACACGTTTCCACTGTGTGATGGTCCATCCTGGATGCCTCAGAGCCCAGAGAAGTCGACGCTGCTTCTGGACATGGTTAACATAAGGCTTCTTTTTTTGCACAGTAAAGTTTTAAGTGGCATTTGTGTATGTAACTCCGTATTGTAGTGCTTGACAAAGGTTTGCCAGAGTAATCCCTTGCTCATGTGGTTTTATCAGCTATTGTTGAGTGGCGGTTATTGATGCAGTGCCGTCTGAGGGGTTGAAGATCACAGGCGTGCGCCTTTGGCCTTTATGCACTGAAATTCCTCCTGATTCCATGAATTGTTTATTGATATTATGCACTGTAGAGGGAGAAATATGCAAATCCCTTACAATCTTTCTTCGAGGTACATTGTTTTTAAACATTTCAATAAATTTCTCACGCATTTGTTGACAAACTGGAGATCCTCTGATCATCTTTGCTCATCAAAGACTCACTATCTGTAGGAATTATTACATGTTCTTTCCATTAGTTATATCTGGGTTATTACACTTTTATATCCCCTCCCAACAATGTGCAAATATGAACTGGCTGCACAAAATTGCCTGAAGGGGAGGAAAATGAACATGTAAATGTTAAAATGTGCTAATGACAACCTGTCCATGTGGAACGTTTTTGCCTTGCGCTTCCCTTGAGTTCGCCACCGGCCCCGGACCCACTTTGTGTCTGAAAACAAAGGGGCAATTAGTAAAAATGAGCAAATTAATTAATGAATAAACCGTTACTGCTGTACCAACTAATCCAACGTAACGGCAGCGGCCACTTTAAACAAGCAATAGACTGGGCAGCAGATACCACCCTGGGCAACTGGTAGTGATGGCAATTTCAAAGTCAGTTAGGACTGTAAAAATGTTGTAGTGTGCACTAGGCATTAAAGTAAAAAAGACTAAAGTGCCTGCAGCATCACTAACACCTGGCACCCATCTTTCTTCACCAAGCAATGACTGTCTGAGGCACTGAGTGTGTGTGTGTGTGTGTGTGTGTGTGTGTGTGCACGTACACACGTGTAGCTGTCTGGATTTGAGACTCGTAATTCAAAACAATCCAGCTGAGATGAAAGCCAGTATAGAGCGATTCTCAGGGGGGCAAGGGATGCCTGAAGCAAAGGTCTTCTCTCAGCCCAGAAATACTTTCCGGAGCTGATTGCTAGCTGAGGATTCTGGGAGAGGGTCACATTCTCTTTTTATTTGAAAAGATGGTGGCGGGCATGCTCATACTAATGATTTTATCAATCCAATCTGAAACATTTGTGATGTAGTGAGGTTTTTCACAGCGTCGTGTCTTACACCCTGAATTATATGCACCATACTGTGTAGCGCCAGAAGGGGAGGAAGGAAGAGTTTTATATAAGCTGTATTCTCCTATCACACTTGTGCTGCAGTGTATTGAAAACGTTTAACTCAGAAAATGTACATTGTACATTTTTTGGCATTTAGCAGACACTTTTATCCAAAGCGACTTACAGGACAGGTACAGTATAGAGTCTGAGAAATTGAGGGATAAGGACCTTGCTCAAGGGCCCAACACCAGAACACCACTGGCAGTGGTATTGAACCAGCGACCTTCTGATTACTAGGTCAGTAACTTAACCACTAGGCTATGGCTTGCATAAAACAGATCATTTAGTTCATTTACTTATATTTGTATACAATAGAAAGACAAGGTATTTAATCCTCTAACTTTTTAACTTGATTGTTTTTGTCTATTTAGGCTTATTCTTAAGTGCCTTATGTTTACTGGTCAATTTGCACTATGAGGCGGTCCTAGTGTAAACGAGCGTCTTTAGAGTTTGCTGAGTTTATAAAGAAAGAAATAAGCTGTCCATAGACAACCTATCAGGAGCATAATGCTTTACTGACTTGTTCTCTTGAGGCACAGCACAGACTTCAGAGCGATGATCACGTGTGTAGAGATGCACACTTTTCCATTGATTATGAAATCCCCAAAGGAACAAAATGTACTCATTACTATGGCTGTCACCGATCCGATACTCTGTATCGGTATCAGTCCGATATTGGCCCAAATCACTGGATCGGATATCGGAAGGAAAGAAACGTGTAATCCGATCCGATACTGTTGCTTAATGTAAATAACACTTAATGTAAATAAGGCCATTCAGAAATTAAAACACACTGATCTACTTAAACCTTTAGCATTTAAAAAAATTGTCTACTACTGCCACATCTATAAACACTGTTTTACGGCGTGTCGCCAAAGTGTCTACAATTGGAAGATGTGGATGTCAATGAAACGTGATGGACCAATTAGAATTGACGCAGTGTTTGGTTGAGATTTTTCGTTAAAGTTCTGTCACGTTTTTAGATTATTGAACGCTGCTGGATTTTAAAGAGGACATCTGTGGCTAAACGGGAAACGGTGTAGTTTGTTTTATTTCATAACACTAATGGATTAATCGTTGAGGATGTGAGAGATCTCCAAGCTGGGACAAGATAGATTTTTTTTATTATTTAACTGTTTAATTTTTATTGTTTATAAATAATATTTTTATTATTTTTCGTTGCCTCTTCTATGTATAGACTTGAGAGTTGACAGATCTAGAATTTTATATTGAAATTATAATTTAAATACAGATAAAGTTGCACTTTAAATTTTATTTCAAATGTTTGTACGGTGCTGTTAAACAAGACAAAAATGCTGCTAAATGTGGTGTGTAAAAAAAGTTAAAATAAAAACAGCAGTTTTGCATAAGTGTGATGTTGTAGGTCAAACATTGTCAGCACACTACATCACAGAAAAGTATGTTACGCTAGCAATCCTACTGCAATTCAGTTAGCAATCGGTTAGTCAAAATGTCCAAAATACTGATGTCTAAAGCAGCTAAAAACACTCTCAGGTAACTGAGCTTGGAAAACTCCCAAGCAATTCTGTGGACGCTTGGGGGGAATTCTTGAACATGATGTCTCGCACTGTTGCTGGTTGTTCTAGGTTTACATTCACCCATTAAGTGGCACTTTTTCTTAAAAAATCCATGAAATCTGTAATTTTTTTAATTAAGCACATGGAACTACAGTATATATTACAAATAGTATACAATTACAAATAATTGGTGTCCAGACTGAAGTAACTTCCTCCTATACTGTAAGATAATGGAATTCATCCAGTAGCCAAAACCACAAGGCATTTCTTCTAGGCAAATCATTTTTTTCTTCTTCAGAATTCTCTTAAGGGATCCATTTACCTCAGGAAATGGGAAGGCAAGGATAAAGTGAGAAGGTTGAAAGGGCATTTTTCCACTGTGAGCCAAGAGCATCACATAAAGCTGAGAAAACATCTGAAAAAAATGACTCTGAAACAGGTCTCACCTGTAAAGCTGAGAAAAGACATTAGAAAAGTGAAGAGAACTTTTTTTCCAGCAAAATAAAATATTGAAAAAGCATCCAGCTGTAGATGAATCTGAAAAGGAGTGATAAATATGAACCTGTGAATATTGTAAAAACTGGTGTGTATGTATACAATCTATCTATCCATCCATCCATCCATCCATCTAGATAGATAGATAGATAGATCATAACAGGCATAACATTATGACCACCTTCCAAATATTGTGTTGGTCCCCTTTTTGCTGTGGTATCTGGCACCACAATGTTAGCAGCAGATCCTTTAACTCCTGTAAGTTGCGAGGTGGGGCCTCCATGGATCATACTTGTTTGTCCAGCACATCCCACAGATGCTTGATTGGATTGAGATCTGGGGAATTTGGAGGCCAAGTCAACACCTCAAACTCGTTGTTGTGCTCCTCAAACCATTCCTGAAGCATTGTTGCTTTGTGGCAGGGTGCATTATCCTGCTGAAAGAGGCCACAGCCATCAGGGAATACCGTTTCCATTAAAGGGTGTACATAGTCTGCAACAATGCTTAGGTAGATGGTACATGTCAAAGTAACATCCACATGGATGGCAGGAGCCAAAGTTACCCATCAGAACATTGCCCAAATCATCACACTGCCCCAGTCGGCTTGCCTTCTTCCCATAGTGCATCCTGGTGCCATGTGTTCCCCAGATAAGCGGCGCACACACACCCAGCCATCCACGCGATGTAAAATAAAACATGATTCATCAGACCAGACCACCTTCTTCCATTGCTCAGTGGTCCAGTTCCGATGCTCACGTGCCCATTGTTGGTGCTTTCGGCGATGGACAGGGGTCAGCATGGGCACCCTGAGTGGTCTGCGGCTATGCAGCCTCAAACACAACAAACTGCGATGCACTGTGTATTCTGACACCTTTCTATCAGAACCAGCATTAACTTCTTCAGCAATCTGAGCTACAGTAGCTCGTCTGTTGGATCGGACCACACGGGCCAGCCTTCGCTCCCCACGTGCATCACTGAGCCTTGGTCGCCCCTGACCCTGTCACCGGTTTACCACTTTTGAAAGATACTGTATAGGAGCTCTTTTTACTGTGCCAGATATGGAAAAAAAAACCCATCTTTTTCCACACAACTATTATAGGTCCAGTCGTAACAGAAATTTTAGGTTTAAGTTCAGACATGAATAGCAAAAGTGTCTATGTCTTTAATACTTGTCATCTTGGTACCAATAACAAATGTAGTAATTTCACTATCTGACTAGTACAAAGCTAGCTGTAATCACTCATTAGTCACTCATTTCTGTTTCATGTGTGATGAAGTCAGTTTCAGTAACAAATGTTCATGATTTGGAACAAAACATTCCTGTTTTAATACCCAGTATTACTGTTTCAGTACCACAAATGGTATTTTTAATAACAAGAACAAAGGTGGCAATAATATCTCCTGTTGATTCAGTACCAAACAGTCCTATTATCTAAAACTGGTACATTTAAGACTGGAACTACCAGAACTACTTTACTGAAACTTTGGTACAAACTGAAGATTAATGTCACCTTAAAATCAAGGAGCTTAACTAAAGTGTATAAATCAGACCTGAGGCCTACTGAAATGTAATTAATACTGACTGAACGTCACTGATAAAAACTATTCTTCTTTTTTCCCTCCTGGAAAGTGTTAGATGGGTCCAAAGACTCGACTTCATTAGGGGTTTTGACCCTAACTCCATTAACAACACCTGTCTGTGCAGCACAGTGATATTTCATGTAACATTTAATGATACACTGAGTTACTAGCCAGGGTGAGTAAATGCAAGAACTCTCCTGGGCAAATGTACTTATATTAGCAATGTTCCAGAACCTTTCGCTATGAGCTACAGTATCAAATGTTTAGTTCCAATACCAGTGTGTATAGTTCTAGCACTTAAGGTTTCAGTAGCAATGTTGCATGCTTATTGTTAAGGATTTATTTCCAGTTAGACCAAAGGTATTACTTCCAGTATTAAAGATACCACATCCAATCCAAATGTACATTATTTATTACTAAAGGGACAGTATATTTATATTTGGCTACTAAACATTTAAATTTCAAAAGCAAATGTACCTGTGTGACATTTATATTTTTGGCATTTATCACACACTCTTATCCAAAGCGACTTACAATTATCACTGAATACAGTTACAATTGAGAGTTAAGGGTCTTGCTTAGGGACCCAACAGTGGCAACTTGGTAGTGGTGGGGCTTAAATGGGCGACCTTCTAAATACTTTGATCACTATGAAATCTGAACATTCATAATATTTAGCAGATTCTTTTATCCAAAGGGACTTACAGTTATTACTGAATACAGTTTAAGCAGGGGTTAAACTGGCTTTGCTTAGGGGCTCACCAGTGACAACTTGGGGGTAGTGGGGTTTAAACCTGCAAGTTTTTAATTACTTATCCAGTAGCTACCACTTTAAACTTTTTTAATGTAAAACTCTCTTGTAATGTAAAACAGCTCTTTTTAATGGTTCTAGTATATGATTATTATTATTATTATTATTAATAGTATTATTACTATCATTATTTTATTATTATTATTATTATTGTTATTATTATTATTACTATTATTATTGTTGTTATTATTATTACTATTATTATTGTTATTACTATTATTACTATTACTGTTATTATTATTATTGTTATTATTATATTATTATTATTACTATTATTGTTTTGTTATCGTTATTATTATTAGTATTTTTTTTTTTTTATTACTATTATTATTACTCTTATTATTATTATTATTATTATTGTTATTATTATTATTATTATTATCACTATTATTATTATTATCATCATTATTATTATTGTTATTTTATTATTATTACTATTATTATTTTATTATTATTATTATTAATACTATTATTATTGTTATTATTATTACTATTATTATTATTTTTATTACTAATATTATTACTGTTATTATTATTATTTATTATTTCTATTATCATTATCATATTATTATTATTATTATTATTATTATTATTATATTCTTCTACTGATTCTTCTTATTATTGTTATTACTGTTTATTTATTTATTATTATATTTTATTTTTACAGTTAGTAAGAAACAGAAACAGGTCATAACCCTTCTGTGTCCCAAATTGTGTTCACTTAATACTGGCACCCTAGTGTACTTAGTGTTTAATAGAATGCAATTTGGGATACAGCCACAGTTGTATTCTTTATATGCCATGATGTTTTAAACCACTGTATTTTAAACTATTTTCCTGGCTTGTTTGGTTCAATCCTCATTTTACACCAACCATGGTGTAAACTAAATACAAACAAGGTGCTTGTTGAGTTTTCAGGTGAACTGGTTGTAATTACAGCTGGACAATTCACTGAATCAGTATTAAAACTAGCCTTTTAAAAAAACTCTCATTTTACTGTCTGTTTGCTTGTTGGCAGATTGACTTTCACATTTCTGTCCTACACTTGACGTGATGCGGACGCACCACTTACATGACACATGCGGTGTGAATTTGGGGTCGGTAATTAAAACTCTTTATCTCTTCTCCCTGTTGGAAAATGTTCAGCTGAGGCTTGACAACTCAACTCTATCAAGAGAGGACAATTACCAGGAGACATTCTGACCCTAATTCCATTAATGGCGATTTTTTTTGAGCAACTCTGTGATATTTTATGTAATATTTGGTGATACAGTGAGTGACCAGTCAGGCTGAGTAAATGCAGGAACTCTCATGGGCAGATGAACTCGGGCCGGCGTTCTGCACAGCTCAGAAGTGGAGTTTAATTTGATAAGCTACGTGCCATCAATCCGCCAGTGCAACTCTGAGGGCTGAGTGTGAGTTAAATGGAGAGAGAAACTTTTTGAGCGTGTTGACAGTTTGATGGTATCGCAGCAGTGTTTTATTTTCTGTGAAACAGTTCTTCTGATCGTAACTCCATTTCTACGAGCTGTAAATTCAATATGCAGTTTTGTTTTCCTCCATAAAAGGACACAGTATCTCGACACTTCTTATCACACCAGCTCTTATGTGGCTATAAAGTTGACAGTGAAAAATGTTTTAAATATACCTGAAAGATTTCTGCAACTGTCTATTTTCTTTTATAAACCCATTTAAAGTTTACTGAAAATCTGCTGGGTGAGAATTATGCATACAGCTGCTTATTTTATGTGCCTGGATAAACAGTGCAACAGTGATCTTCTGGCAAGCTCAAAAAGAAAACCCAAACTGTTAGGAAATTTGTCTGGCAACCAAAAGAAACTGGCCTGTTTTGAATTACTAAGTGGCTAAAACATGGCTGAGACTTTCACGGTCAACTACACTATCAGGTAGTATTCTGCAGCGATTTGCACACCCAAAACATACATATATATACACTGATCAGCCATAACATTAAAACCACCTTGTTTCTACATTCACTGTCTATTTTATCAGCTCCACTTACCATATAGAAGCACTTTGTAGTTCTACAATTACTGACTGTAGTCCATCTGTTTCTCTGCATGCTTTGTTAGCCCCCTTTCATGCTGTTCTTCAATGGTCAGGACCCCCACAGGACCACTACAGAGCAGATATTATTTAGGTGTTGGATCATTCTCAGCACTACAGTGACACTGACATGGTGGTGGTGTGTTAGTGTGTGTTGTGTTGGTATGAGTGGATCAGACACAGCAGCGCTGATGGAGTTTTTAAACACCTCACTGTCACTGCTGGACTGAGAATAGTCCACCAACCAAAAATATCCAGCCAACATCGCCCCGTAGGCAGCGTCCTGTGACCACTGATGAAGGTCTAGAAGATGCCCAACTCAATGTAGAGAAACAGATGGACTACAGTCAGTAATTGTAGTAACTTCAAAGTGCTTCTATATGGTAAGTGGAGCTGATAAAATAGACAGTGAGTGTAGAAACAAGGAGGTGGTTTTAATGTTATGGCTGATCAGTGTATTTTCCCCCCTTTGTATGATTAATTAGCCATGGCAGAGGACGTACCAATTTTAAAATGACGTTTGTATTGCAGGGTACTTTTAAACAGGCAGCACAGGTGGACCTGGATTCAACCCGGGGACCTGAATTCAGACCTCTGGAGAGGGTAGTATGTTCACCCCTTTGTCTATATGACCACCCCAGTTTAATTCCAACAGCCAAAAACATGTCTGCAGGCAGACCGCTAATTGTAAAGTGCAATTAAATACAGTTGTGAATGTTGGGAAGCCTGCAATAGGCTGGCAGTCTGCCTAGACTGTATTCATACCTTGCACCTATTGTTTACCCTGTTTTGTGTAAGGATCAGACCCTGATCAGCATAATACGGTAAAAGAGCATAAGTAAATGGGTTAATTATAAATTTTGACAAGTTAATTTTGGGATGGTGGTGCAGCCGATTAGATAGCATACATTTTGGAAAGCTGGGATTGATCCTTGTTTACTTGCTCAGATAAAATGCTGTAAAGCAGGTTTTTTAACCCCCTTGAACACCCCCTTGCGGAGGTGTTCATCTAGTCCATCTGTTTCTCTACATAAATTTTTAGCCTGCTTTCATTCTGTTCTTCAATGGTCAGGACCCCCACAGGACCACTACAGAGCAGGTATTATTTAGGTGGTGGATCATTCTCAGCACTGCAGTGACACTGACATGGTGGTGGTGTGTTAGTGTGTGTTGTGCTGGTATGAGTGGATCAGACACAGCAGCGCTGCTGGAGTTTTTAAATACCGTGTCCACTCACTGTCCACTCTATTGGACACTCCTACCTAGTTGGTCCACATTGTAAATGTAAAGTCAGAGACGATCGCTCATCTATTGCTGCTGTTTGAGTTGGTCATCTTCTAGAACTTCATTAGTGGTCACAGGGCGCTGTTGGCTGGATATGTTTGGTTAGACTATTCTCAGTCCAGCAGTGACAGTGAGGTGTTTAAAATCTCCAGCAGCATTGCTGTGTCTGATCCACTCACACCAGCACAACACACACTAACACACCACCACCATGTCAGTGTCACTGCAGTGCTGAGAGTGATCCACCACCCAAATATTACCTACTCCATGAAGAACAGCATGAAAGGGGGCTAACAAAGCATGCTCAGTAATTGTAGAACTCACAAAGTGCTTCTATATGGTAAGTGGAGCTGATAAAATTGACAGTGAGTGTAGAAACAAGGAGGTGGTTTTAATGTTATGGCTGATCGGTGTAAGTCAGAGTGAATAAATAAATAGGTGTCCATGACCCTGATCAGGATAAAGCAGTTACTAAGAATAATTAAATAAATCAATACTAATTCCATCTGATCAGTGATGTGATGGTGCGTCCCTGTATGTTGCTCTCATTCCTGACAGATTAATTGGACTGTAAACCAGGTCATCACACACATTCCTGGCAAAGCGAGATAACACACACCTTGCGGAGAAGTACAGACACCCAGCACCAGGCTAAAAATAGGTCCTATCGACAAGCCTCATTCCAGCTAGGAGCTGCCGCATTACCTCCCATCACAGCAGATGTGCCGAGAGTCAAGCTGCTCTCTTTTTCTGCCCTTTTTTCTTATTAAAGCTCCTCAACCTCCAGCCGCAGCTTTCCGCCGTCTGTGCCGGCACGCATTCGCTCTGCGCTCTGTAGACAGGCCTCGGTGTGGTCTGCGCCTCTCAGTGGGTAAAGTCATCAGATAAAACGCTGCAGTGTGGACTGTGACCTGAGTATGTTCAGCAAGTTCCCATACTGCATTTGTCAGCTTTGGTAAAGGACAGCTTGGCTAATTGGCTGCAGTCAGTCTAATCACAGGGCGTGATTAAAAACGTAGCCGCAAGCTTTACACCTGGCACACATTGCCTCATATCAAGCCGAAATCCATAACTGCCTCGTTTTAGCCTCGACAAGAAGCATTTTTCTAAATACGGTGGGTTAGCTAAGCTACGTGCCCTGATCGATACACAATCCATATTTCTTTAAAACTGTGGTTTGATGTGAAATAAATAAGCCGGTTTTATCCCCAACTCAGAACGTCTTCAATCAGCCAAAACATTTTTGTGGGTCTGGTTAAGCTAGCTAAGAAGTCTTACATCAGGCATTGTGTTTTTGTGTGTGCATACCTAAATCCTCCTATACTCTCCCCAGACACCCTGCACTATAAACAAAATTATGCAGACACTTGTCCGTGAGCTTATTGAACATCCCAGTGCATAACTGCTAACCCCGAACTTAACCCTAACCTCCATTTCATTCTCAGCCACAGCCCAAGACCTAAACCTGACAGCCACTTGACTTACCTTGACTTTATGCATATTAGAAAATAGCTAAAACAGCTAAACCCACTATTCAGAGGATTATTTCCTAATACATATACCTACTATTTCTTTATCCAGCTATATAGTACATCAATGTACTATAACCCCAACCCCTTACCTGATGTCTAACCCTAATCCCAACCAAATGTAGAATATACCATAAACTTAACCTCAAACCTTACCCTGCAATAATAATCCCAAGCAAAACCACAACCTTAACCTCAACTCTCATCCCAACCAAATCGCCAACCTTAGCCTAACACTAATCCCAAGCAAAACCACAACCTTAACCTCAACTCCCACTTCAACCAACCCCCCCTCAAACTTTACCCTACTCTAATCCCAATCAAAACCCCAACCTTATCCTAACACTTATCCCAAACAAAACCCCAGCCTTAGTCTAACACTAGTCCCAAGCAAAACCACAACCATACCCTCAGCTTTGATCCCAACCAAACCCCCCTTAAAATTTACCTTAACCTAATCCCAACCAAACCCCCCTCAAAATTTACCTTCACCTAATCCCAACCAAAACCACAACCCTAACCTTAACTCTTACTCCAACCAAACCTTATTTTAACCCTAATCCCAACCAAATCCTCAACATTGCCCTCAGCTTCTATCTCAACCAAAAACCCAACCTTACTGTAATGGCAATCCCAACCAAAACCTCTAATTTACTCTAACACTAATCCCAACCAAAACCTCTAATTTACCCTAACACTAATCCCAACCAAAACCTCTAATTTACCCTAACACTAATCCCAACCAAAACACAAACCTTTCTGTAATGGTAATTCCAACCAAAACCTCTAATTTACCCTAACACTAATCCCAACAAAAACACAAACCTTACTGTAATGGTAATCCCAACTAAAACCCAATAACAAAACCCAACTTTACCAACCAAAACCCAAACCTTACCCTAACACTAATCCCACCCAAAACCCAAACCCTACCCTAAAACAAATCCCAACCTTACCCTAACACTAATCCCACCCAAAACCCAAACCTTACCCTAACACAAATCCCAAATTTACCCTAATGCTAATCCCAGACAAAACCTCTAATTTACCCTTACACTAATCCCACCCAAAACCCAAACCTTACCCTAACACAAATCCCAACCTTACCCTAATGCTAATCCCAGACAAAACCTCTAATTTACACTAACACTAATCCCACCCAAAACCCAAACCTTACCCTAACACTAATCCCACCCAAAACCCAAACATTACCCTAACACAAATCCCAAATTTACCCTAATGCTAATCCCAGACAAAACCTCTAATTTACCCTAACACTAATCCCACCCAAAACCCAAACCTTACCCTAACACTAATCCCACCCAAACCTTACTCTAACACTAATCCCACCTTTACCCTAATGCCAACCCCAGACAAAACCTCTAATTTACCCTTACACTAATCCCACCCAAACCTTACCCTAACACTAATCCCACCCAAAACCCAAACCTTACCCTAACAAAAATCCCAACCTTACCTTAATGCTAATCCCAGACAAAACCTCTAATTTACACTAACACTAATCCCACCCAAAACCCAAACCTTACCCTAACACTAATCCCAAACTTACCCTACTGCTAATCCCAGACAAAACCTCTAATTTACCCTTACACTAATCCCACCCAAAACCCAAACCTTACCCTAACACTAATCCCACCCAAAACCCAAACCTTACCCTAACACAAATTCAAAACTTACCCTAATGCTAATCCCATAAAAAACCTTTAATTTACCCTTACACTAATCCCAACCAAAACCCAAACCTTACCTTTACACTAATTCCAAACAAGACCCTTACTTTACCCTAACACTAATCCCATTCTTACCCCACTGCTTATCCCAGACAAAACCTCTAATTTACCCTAACACTAATCCCACCCCAAACCCAAACCTTACCCTAACACTAATCCCACCCCAAACCCAAACCTTACCCTAACACTAATCCCACCCCAAACCCAAACCTTACCCTAACACTAATCCCACCCCAAACCCAAACCTTACCCTAACACTAATCCCACCCCAAACCCAAACCTTACCCTAACACTAATCCCAGACAAAACCTCTAAATTACACTAACACTAATCCCACCCAAAACCGAAACCTTACCCTAACACTAATCCCACCCAAAACCCAAACCTTACCCTAACACAAATCCCAAACTTACCCTAATGCTAATCCCAGACAAAGCCTCTAATTTACACTAACACTAATCCCACCCAAAACCCAAACCTTACCCTAACACTAATCCCACCCAAAACCCAAACCTTACCCTAACACAAATTCCAGCCTTACTCTAATGCTAATCCCGCCCAAAACCCAAACCTTACCCTAACACAAATCCCAGCCTTACTCTAATGCTAATTCCAGACAAAACCTCTAATTTACCCTTACACTAATCCCACCCAAAACCCAAACCTTACCCTAACACTAATCCCACCCAAAACCCAAACCTTACCCTAACACAAATCCCAACCTTACCCTAATGCTAATCCCAGAAAAAACCTTTAATTTACCCTTACACTAATCTCAACCAAAACCCAAACCTTACCCTTACACTAATCCCACCCAAACCTTACTCTAACACTAATCCCACCTTTACCCTAATGCCAATCCCAGACAAAACCTTTAATTTACCCTTACACTAATCTCAACCAAAACCCAAACCTTACCCTTACACTAATCCCAAACAAGACCCTTACTTTACCCTAACACTAATCCCATTCTTACCCCAATGCTAATCCCAACCAAAACCCCAATCTTAACCTCAACCTTAACAATAAGCCTAACCTATAAAACGGGCACTAAATGAATTCATTCATTCATCCAGGTCAGGGTCACAGTGGGTCTGATTCATTAGGCGAGGTATTAAACACCCCAGACAGGTTGCTAGTCAGTCACAGGACACACACACACACTCTTAGAGCAATATAATAATGCCAAGTGGCCTGACTGCATGTCCACACAGAAAGGACTCTGGCTGCATGGCTGGAAAATAGAGCAGAGGTCCTTCATGCTGTGAGGCAACAGCACTACCCACTGCACCACCATGCTGCCCCAGTTTGCAATTGTGATCCTATATTAAATATTAACTGAGCAAATGTCCAACATCAAACCATCTCAGCTCATTAATACATTAAAACAGATTATGATCCAGCTGTTCACTATGTAATATTGTTTTTTCTTTATATTATGGTTTATCACTATTGCATAGAGGTCCAAGACTGTGAAGAAAAAATATATTTATCTTTGTTAAATAAATAAATAAATAAATAAATAAATACTAGACTGCTGTTTGACAGAAAATGGAGATAAATTGAACTTGAGCACCTGTTCGTGTCAAGAAAATGTATTCCCTTTTATATTTTAAAATGAAAGAGAATCAAGAGCAATAAAAAAGGGAATGTTTTGAAGATACATGTGCTTCTTGTTTGACATGAAATGTTCAAAGTGGGTGAAATTATCACCTTAGATTGTTTCATTTTTACGATCATGTGATTTTTTTTCAATTTTGATGTTTGAGAATGAGTATGTGTATAGTATGACAAATATGTTTAATGATTTATAAATGCATTTCACCTTTATACCTTTATTTAAACAATTTAATTAATTAATTAATTAATTTAATTTAAAATGCAATAAATTGTGATGGCTAGACGTTTCCAAAACTGCAGCTCTTGTGGCGTGTTCCCAGTCTGCAGTGGTCAGTATCTATCGAAAGTGATCCAGAGAAGTAACAGTGGTAAACCGGCGACAGGGTCATGGGCGGCCAAGGCTCACTTATGCACGTGGGGAGCGAAGGCTGGCCCGTGTGGTGCGATCCAACAGACGAGCTACTGTAGCTCAAATTGCTAAGTTAATGCTGGTTCTGATAGAAAGGTGTCAGAATACACAGTGCATCACAGTTTGTTGCGTATGGGGCTGCATAGCCGCAGACCAGTCATGGTGCCCATGCTGACCCCGCCAACAATGGGCACGGATCTGCACCACTGAGCAATGGAAGAAGGTGGCCTGGTCTGATGAATCATGTTTTCTTTTACATCATGTGGATGGCCGGGTGCGTGTGCGCCGCTTACCTGGGGAACACATGGCACCAGGATGCACTATGGGAAGAAGGCAAGCCGGCGGAGGCAGTGTGACGCTCTGGGCAATGTTCTGCTGTGAAACCTTGGGTTCTGCCATCCGTGTGGATGTTACTTTGATACGTAGCACCTACCTAAGCATTGTTGCAGACCATGTACACCCTTTCATGGAAACGGTATTCCCTGATGGCTGTGGCCTCTTTCAGCAGGATAATGCGCCCTGCCACAAAGCAACAATGGTTCAGGAATGGTTTGAGGAGCACAACAACGAGTTTGAGGTGTTGACTTGGCCTCCAAATTCCCCAGATCTCAATCCAATCGAGCATCTGTGGGATGTGCTGGACAAACAAGTCTGATCCATGGAGGCCCCACCTCACAACTTACAGGAGTTAAAAGATCTGCTGCTAACATCTTGGTGCCAGATACCACAGCACTACTTCAGGGGTCTAGTTGAGTCCATGCCTCGACGGGTCAGGGCTGTTTAGGCAGCAAAAGTGGGACCAACACAATACTAGTAGGTGGTCAAAATGTTATGCCTAATGTGTTGTGTATATATCAGCTGAGATTTGCTTATGAATTTTTGCATGAGTCTCTGCTCTTATTTTGTAACAGAATGAGTGTTTTAAGAATTATACGGTATTTTGGAGTCGCTCTGTTCTCAGCTAGAGAAATGCATGAAACGCCCGCCGGGTATCACCTGCTCATCTGTTTTATAATTCTCACAAAATTGCTTTGTGGACACAAAGGCTTCTGAATGGATGACACTCTTCTTTCATGCTACAAATCCTGAAATAGGAATTAGATATCTTTTTTGTATTACTTCTTTGCTGCACTCTGCTCAGCTGTTCTTCTTGATAGCTTTTAAAAGGGGACATTGGGGGCATGACTTATGGCAGACGTCGGCAGAATAGGATACTGTAGGATACCAATAGGATACCATCTTTTCTCATTCTGGTCATACTTAAATATGTCATTAATAATAAATGTAATAAACGGTTTGACTGGATAATTCTGGTTATGTAGATGGTGTTTGGTCAGAATGGTTCATTCTTCAAATAGGACTAATATGGTAGATATCTTAACATCTGTACCATCATCAAACATACCTGGACTACAAAATAACATTTATTGATGTAAAAACAAAGAGCACAAGGCAGTTAAACTGTGAACTGGGTGACAAACCATTGCAACACACACACTTACACACACACCAGAGATGTTCACAAGTCACAAAATATGAGTCCAAGTCAGGTCACAAGTCTTTAGACTAGAGTCCGAGTCAAGTCACAAGTCTTTAGGCTAGAGTCCGAGTCAAGTCACAAGTCTTTAGGCTAGAGTCCGAGTCAAGTCACAAGTCTTTAGGCTAGAGTCCGAGTCAAGTCACAAGTCTTTAGGCTAGAGTCTGAGTCAAGTCACAAGTCTTTAGGCTAGAGTCTGAGTCAAGTCACGAGTCAATATAATATACACAAAACATATATTGGAAATGTAGCGTAGAAATAAACAAATAATATGTAAGTTCCGATAAAAAACAACAACAAATTAGCAACTGTATTTTGCTGTTTTACTTTTAGTGCCTTTACTTTCCTAGTCATTGTGCAAATGAATGTAATTTCCATAACAAGAAGGTACCAGTTTAAAGCTTAAACTGATACGTTTTGTTTTCATTGCACCACTGTTTACCTTAGCTTATGTTGTTCCAGATGCTATCAAATTTATAAGCATGTGTCCCATTAGGAATATAATCCGTTATTTTGTAAATGTGCTTATAATTAAAAACCTCCAAACTTTTCCCAGTTGTGAAGTAAAACACGAACTCGTTAGAAAGCCAATCAAGCGTTTTATTAACACATCATCTGTGTGGCGCAAACTGAATAAATGCAAATAACAGCATTTCTTACTAAAAATTAAAATCAGAAAGCGATCTTTCAACCATTAGCGCCAATTCTGTGGGAGCTTTCCATTCACCCCAGTTGTTTCTGTGAAGTGTACTACGTAGACGTAGGGTATATATACAGTCTATATATAATTGTCACACGTAAGTAATGTTACCACATGCTGACGCTAGGGACTCTTGTTGTTTACGAGTCATTTGTTTGCGAGTCATGAGTCGAGTCTGAGTCATTTGAAACGAGTCCGAGTTGAGTCTGAAGTCGCTGTGTGTGCGACTTGGACTCGAGTCCGCATCTCTGACACACACACACACACACATGCACATTCTTAAAACTGGGGCAGGTAGAGAAGCCAATCCAGCTTCTGTGTGTTTTGGGAATTAATGAAACCAAAGTACTAAAACAAATCACTGAAATGTTAATTAAAACTTTGCTCCCAGAATTCACTCATGTTCACCCTTGACAATTGCAAGCTAATAGCTATAAAAAGTTTTTAGCATGAGTTACTGTTTTGTTGTTGTGATATTTGGGATTTGCATACCTACATCCATGGGTGGCACGGTGGTGCGGCTAGTAGAGTAAATACCTGCTTAGTGGTGCATTGTGGGTTCTGTGGAATTAGGCCTGGTTCTCATTACTTTTGACTGCTTGTAAGATATTTATTAATTTTATTAGTCTTAGTTTCATTTGGTCAGTCAGTTGATCTATTGACGACTCTAATGGCCCCTAGGTATGAGTCCCAGTGTTTTCAGGAGTTGAACCCAACACAACACTCTCACCATGATGAAAAATTGAGTGAAAATTAATAAATGCCTGAATGTCCCAATAATCTAAATCTATTTTTTGCAAGTTCATAAGTACTGTATGTTCTTCTTCTATATTAAGTGGCTCATACAACATAAGATGGACATGCTGTATTGGGGCGATGAGTGGTGTCTGATTTAAATGAAACTATTTTGTAAGGCATTTTGTCCATTTTTTGGTTGTCTAAGTTTTATTTGGTCAGTCAGTTGGTCTATTGACGACTCTAAATGACCTTTAGATATGAGTCCTAGTGTTTTCAGAAGTTGAACCCAACACAATTCTCACCATGATGAAAAATTGAGGGAAAATTAATGAATGCATTATTGTCCCGATAATCAAAATCTATCTAGTTCAGAAGTACTGTATGCTCTTCTTCTATATTAAGTGGCTCATACAACATAAGATAGACATGCTGTATTGGGGCGATGACTGGCGTCTGATTTAAATGAAACTATTTTGTAAGGTATTTAGTTCATTTTTTGGTTGTCTTATTTTCATTCGGTCAGTCAGTTGGTCTATTGACGACTCTAAATGACCCCTAGGTATAAGTCCTAGTGTTTTCAGGAGCTGGACCCAACGCAACTCTCACCATGATGAAAAATTGAGTGAAAATTAATAAATGCCTGAATGTCCCAATAATCTAAATCTATTTTTATAAGTTCATAAGTACTGTATGCTCTTCTTTTTTAGTAAGTGGCTCATTTAACAGAAGAGTGACATGTTATATTGGGGCGATGACTGACGTCTGATTTAAATGAAACTATTTTGTAAGGTATTTTGTCCATTTTTTGGTTGTCTTAGTTTCATTAGGTCAGTCAGTTGGTCCACTGACGACTCTGAATGGCCCCTAGGTATAAGTCCTAGTGTTTTCAGGAGCTGGACCCAACACAACTCTCACCATGATGAAGAATTGAGTAAAAATTAATAAATGCATTAATGTCCCAATAATTTAAATCTATTTTTTATAAGTTCATAAGTACTGTATGCTCTTCTTTTTTAGTAAGTGGCTCATACAACAGAATAGTGACATGATGTATTGGGGCGATGACTGACGTCTGATTTAAATGAAACTGAAATGAAACACAGATAAATTGTGATTCTATGTAAAACTAATCCCATTTGAACAGGGTGTTAGACCCTTCTGTCTTAGCATTCCTCCTACTTGTCTCTCAGGGTCTGTCGTCTCTCCTTTTGTCCTGGTCCATCTGTCTCTGTGTTTTGTTCCCGTACCTCTAAATGAGGGTCAGATCAGTGGGAGGGATGAAGATGAACGTGCCATGTTCAAGGACGCATTAGTGCCCTAGTGGAAATGAATCCCTCTCTCTCTTCCTCCTTCAATTCATACCATATACATTTCTTCTTACTCTCCATGCGCATTATGGCACTAATGTAATATGCTTTGGAATGAACCTTGGGTTGGTTACATCTCTCACACAGATCTTGAAAAGCTCTTCTCCTCTCAGCAAGTCGAATGAACAATGGGCTGAAAGCCTGGCCACGGTCTGAGGGTTCTTAAGAGTTCATACACTGTTTCATCTCTGAGGAAGAAAAACAATTTGTAGGGATTGTAATCAATGAAAGCTCAGGTGTATAAACAAAATGCACAGGCAAGAGGAGAGCCAGGGCTGGATCAGGGTTTTCATCAGAACTGGCCGTAGCGTAGCTGCTTGTTACTTTTTCATCTTTAGCTTCTTTAGGCAGCTTCTGGCCTGCTGTCAAAAATATGTATTCTTCCCTATGGGTGCCTGCATTCAGTTCAATGATGCTTGCCAAGTCAAAAATGGATCTGCTACCTTAGAGAACTCATTAGACCTCGTTCTTTACCACATACCTCTCAGCCACAAAGCTTGCTTGTCTTAAATCACAGGAATCAAAGGTTTTCTCTGTACTAGTGTCCAGATGGTGAATGAACTTTCTCTATCTGTTCGAGCAACTAAGTCACTTGCCATCTTCAGACAACTGACCTTCATAGGCTCTTTACTAAGCATGTACACCGATACGGCATAACATTATGACCACCTTCCTAATATTGTGTTGGTCCCCCTTTTGCTGCCAAAACAGCCCTGCAACTGTGATGCACTATGTATTCTGACACCTTTCTATCAGAACCAGCATTAACGTCTTAGCAATTTGAGCTACAGTAGCTCGTCTGTTGGATCGGACCACACGGGCCAGCCTTCACTCCCCACGTGCATCAGTGAGCCTTGGCCGCTCATGACCATTTCGCTGGTTTACCACTGTTCTTTCTTTGGACCACGTTTGAAAGATACTTACCACTGCAGACTGGGAACACCGCACAAGAGCTGCAGTTTTGGAGATGCTCTGACCCAGTCATCTAGTCATCACAATTTGGCCCTTGTCAAACTTGCTCAAATCCTTACACTTGTCCATTTTTCGTGCCGGATCATGGGTCCTCATAACTGGCGCAAATACGACCTCTGCTGGCTGATTGATATCACCTGCACAGGGCTGAGGAATAATGCTGATTGGGGTGTGGCTCTCCATGCACAGCGCTGATCTGCATATGAACTCGACTCGTGCAGGTGAAAAATGCAGTCTGTACTGAGCACGTGTCGGAGGGGGCGTGTGTCAGTTGAGAAGCGTCCTCAGTCAGCGGTGGAGGGTTGAATCAGTGGAGCATGCAATCAGGGTAATAGCACATGACTAAATTAGGGGAGAAAATTGGGGGGAAACAGATTGAAAAAAACAGAAAATGTATATATATATACAATTATGAGGTTATTTAAAACAGGTGATGACAGGTAATTGACAGATAATTTCCAGCTTGTCAACACATGCATCAGAAAATAATTGATTAAAATGTTCCTTAAAGATAGATTGGAAGGGATTTGCATATTTCTCCCTCTATGTGCATAATATCATTAAACAATTCAAGGAATCTTAATGCATAAAGGGCAAGCCTTAGCTAAACGCCTGTGATCCCAGATCCCTCAGATGGCACTGCGTCAAGAATCTTCATTCAGGCACCCAGTTGACTCAGTGGGATATTCCAGCTAACACACCAGCACCGAGATTCTGAACTCCTCGGTTCGAAACTAGGCATTGCCACCGACTGCAGTGCCTACAAGGAGAGATGACCGGACTATGTGGGCGAGGACTTCAAACGCTGTGTAAGGACCCTGACTGGCGGATAGATGCGCCTGTGCAGAGTGCATGGGTGAACAGGGGTTCCATTAAGGGCTGTGTGCGGGTCGGAGGAGGCGTGAGCAGCAATATACCCACCTCAACCCACCTTATTCATCAATAGCTGAGATAACCACATGGGTAAGGGATTACTTTGTCAAGCACTACAATACAAAGTTACATTCACAAATGATTAAAACTTAAAGCAGTTAGTTTACTGTGCAAAAAGGAAGTCTTATGTTAACCATGTCTAGTTCACTGGGCTTGGAGGCATCTTGGATGGACCATCACACAGTGGAAACATGATTTGTGGTAGCACAAATCAGTATTCCAGATCTTTTTGGATGCCATGTGCTGCAGACCAAAGGCAAAAAGGTATAGGGTATAGGGTTGTGTCAATGGCAACATTACAAAGTGGTAAATGCTTTAAACCAAATAAATGTTTGTGGTTTCTTGGTTGACCCTGCGACTTTAGAGTGACATTAGAGTGACTGATAAAAAATTCAGCACATGGAGCATGTTCCTTCCACACAAATAATGACCACTGGACTTCGAATCTGGACAGCTTTTATGAGACTGATTTGATTTCTGTCTCTAGAGTTTCAGTTTGTGAGAAACAAATGGCTTCTTTCTTATCAGTTTTTCTATTTAAACAAAAGAAACCAATTCTGTCTTCTGCAGACTCGCTGCCTTTTCTTCTGTGACATCTCAGGGCCAACAGGTTGGTTATTGTGACCTTATTAGCATGCCGTTCTGACTTTTCGAACCCTCCTGCTAGCACTGAATGGTACTGATGGCTCCCACATCAATCAAACTGCAAAAATCAAACCTAACGAGCATCTCGCCTGGAGTGGTACCCACACATACAGCGGCGTGCCACCAGCACCAACTGCATTAGCCTTACACCGACCTCATTAATAGAAGATAGACAGTTCTAAATGAATTTCCCCTTTTTAAGTGCTATGCATAAATAAATTAATTGGAATTGTGTTTTTTTTAATTGCATTTCTGCCAGGCAATTGCATTATGCATTGTTATGTTCACCACTAACACAACTACGTAAGTGATTATCAACCCTGTCCAAGTTCTGGGAAAAAAATAATAATGAAATAAATACACTGATCAGCAATAACATTAAAACCACCTCCTGGTTTCTACACTCACTGTCCATTTTATCAGCTCCACTTACCATATAGAAGCACTTTGTAGTTCTACAATTACTGACTGTAGTCCATCTGTTTCTCTGCATACCTTTTTTAGCCTGCTTTCCACAGGACCACCACAGAGTAGGTATTATTTAAGTGGTGGATCATTCTCAGCACTGCAGTGACACTGACATGGTGGTGGTGTGTTAGTGTGTGTTGTGCTGGTATAAGTGGATCAGACACAGCAGCGCTGCTGGAGTTTTTAAATACCGTGTCCACTCATTGTCCACTCTATTAGAAACTCCTGCCTCCGGGACGATCGCTCATCTATTGCTGCTGTTTGAGTTGGTCATCTTCTAGACCTTCATCAGTGGTCACAGAATGCTGCCCACGGGGCGCTGTTGGCTGGATATTTTTGGTTGGTGGACTATTCTCAGTCCAGCAGTGACAGTGAGGTGTTAAAAACTCTAGCAGCGCTGCTGTGTCTGATCCACTCTTACCAGCACAACACACACTAACACACCACCACCATGTCAGTGTGAATGACCCACCACCCAAATAATACCTGCTCTGTAGTGGTCCTGGGAGAGTCCTGACCATAGAAGAACAGCATGAAAGCAGGCTAACAAAGCATGCAGAGAAACAGATGGACTACAGTCAGTAATTGTAGAACTACAAAGTGCTTCTTTATGGTAAGTAGAGCTGATAAAATGAAAGAAGGTGGTTTTAATGGTATGGCTGATTGGTGTAAGTTGTTCGTGTATGTGTTACACGGCAGACTTAAAAAAAAAAAATAACACAAAGGGATGAGTCACAGCCCCTAATCACATGACCCTTATTTGTACATTTAGCTTTACAAGCACTGCCCATAGTTTAGTAATGCTGAGTAATTATTTATAATAGAATGCTGATGCTGAACGCGTCCTCTCTTCACCATTGTTATGTCCTTACACTCGCCCGGGTTGCCAGATTCCAGATTGAGCTGATGTTGATGTGAGTCTTGCTTTTTATCAGAGTGGAAACATTTTATAAGAGCTCTCTCAGTGTCATGCCTGAGTAGATAAGCATTGGGTGAACGCATCAGTAAATGTGAGTGTGTGTGTGTGTGTGTGCAATCATGCATTTGTGTATTTTTTTACCTCATGTATTGGCACTCAGCTCACTGGCTGCATGAGATAAAGAAAGTGACATTTTCTCAGATGTGACTCATTTGCGCTCCGGCGGTCAAATAGGTCCAGCAATGTGGAGAGAAGTGGGTGAGAGAGGGACAGAGGGTGAGACGCTGCATAATCACTAACCAGCTCATGTGCACGGAATAAAATCCACTTACCATCCTGCAGTCCTTATCTCCGGCTTCATTTCATGTCTGTGTCAAACGTGTATGTGACCACCTTCATATGAGGACAAACACCGATCAGTCATTGTGTTGGTCCCCCTTTTGCTGCCAAAACAGCCCTGACCCGAGTTATGGACTCCACTAGACCCCTGAAGGTGTGCTGTTGTATCTGGCACCAAGATGTTAGCAGCAGATCCTTTAATTCCTGTAAGTTGTGAGATGTGGCCTCCATGGATCGGACTTGTTTGTCCAGCACATCCCACAGATGCTCGACTGGATTGAGATCTGGGGAATTTAGAAGCCAAGTGAACATCTCAAACTCGTTCTTGTGCTCCTCAAACCATTCCTGAAGCATGTTTGCTTTGTGACAGGGTGCATTATCCTGCTGAAAGTGGCCACAGCCATCAGGGAATACCGTTTCCATGAAGAGGTGGACATGGTCTGCAACAATGCTTAGGTAGGTGCTACGTGTCTAAGTAACATCCAAATGGATGGCAGGACTCAAGGTTTCCCAGCAGAATATTGCCCAATGCATCAGACTGCCTCCGCCAGCTTGTCTTCTTCCCATGGTGCATCCTGGTGCCTCTGTTCCCCAGTCCTCTGTCCGTTTGACTGACTCTGTCCGTTTGACTGACTCTGTCCGTTGGTTTGCTTTGGTCTGGTTTGGTTTGGTTTTGTCATGCTTTTGGTTTTCTGTCTCATGTAATGTTCAGGTTTGTCTGATTATCTTGTCCATGCTTTTGTCTAGAAGTCTTGTTAAGGTCATGGTGTTGGTGGACGCTGGCGCATTTTGCTGCCGCTACAGTTACTGTATTTTACCATATTTTATTGTATTTTTATCGTATTTTCATTTTTCATTTTCATCTTTTTACACACTCCTTTGATCACTACCGCTCCTGTTGCTCTATTTCTTTTTTTATCAGATAATTTGAGTGCCTCTTGGATCATAAATGACTGTGGCGTGTGTTGGAATTATTAATTATTTTATTTTTTTTGCATTTTCTCTCCTTTTTTCTCCCGTTTTAGCACGTCCAATTATCCAATTTGCATCATGCTTCCTCTCTGTCTATGCCAAACTCTGCTCTGACCGAGGAGATTGAAGCTAACCCATATCCCCTCCGAAACATGAGCAGCAGCTGCCTGCATTTTTTCACCTACACATTGACGAGTGTGGCGCCACCTAGCGTTGCATGCGGAGAGACACACCCTAAGAGCACTCCTTCCTCATCTCTTGTGCAGGCGCCTCTAATCAGCCAGCAGAGCTCAGAACTGCACCATTCTGACAGAGAGAAACCCACTTCCGGCCCCTTGTCCCGTCCCCCAACTGAACAACCGGCCAATCGTTGTTTATGTAGCCACTCAGCCTCGAGCCGGTAAGGCAGAGCTGGATTCGATACCATGTATCTGGAATCCAGCTCTGGTTGCAGCGCGTGTTTTTACCGCTGCGCCACCTGAGCGGCATCAGGATAATTTTAAAAGATGCGGATGCTGGCACATTTGGCCGCTGCTCTACCTTCATAATCTTTATAATCCTCATTACTCTTTAATCTTTCATTTTTGTGTTGCAATGTGGTCGGTGTTTTTTTTTCTTTACATTCCGAAACAGTGATGTCTGAAATACAATATACAGCTATGGTACTGCTTAAACTCCGATTTCCCTCCCCCGAGCCACCATCGGCTTTGTACTTACATCGAGTTATCTAAAACTCAGACCTGAAACTGAGAAAGAGGAGAGGATGCTGGAGTGGTCTGTTCGCCGCTTCTCCAAGTTTATCCAAGTCTGTCTGTTTTTATTAGTGTTTTTATCA